>NC_142809.1:31689104-31883270 GCF_049724085.1 Artemia sp. Qi Xiang Cuo
TAATTAGAACTATGTTTACAGAAAATTTACGTTTAAGCAATTATTCAACTTTATTTCTGCTCTCTTTGCTCTCTTTATCTCTTTATCGTATTTATCGTAGAAAATAAAAATTACATTTGTGCATTTTCGTAAATCACACTTTACGTTTCCAGCTTTATAAGTCAAATCCATGAAAGTATTAACTACTTTTGCTTCTTGAAACTAAAATATAAACTCAGTCATAGCTGTTCGTTTTGGTTTCATCTATTCTTTAATAGTAATTTCTGATTGTTTCGAATTTAAATTTTAAATGGTAATTGCATCTGCTGATCTTAAGATTAAAATGACCTTTACATTTCTTTTGAAAATATATTTTTCGGAAAGTTTTTTAATTAATTTTTGTTCGTTTTTAATTGAAAAAAATTTTATGTTTTTAAAAATTTCTTATTTAATAATAAAACCGAAAATTTCCAAGAACAATTATTAAATTTATGCATTTTCCAAAATCTCACTCTACATTTCGAGCTTCCAGGCAAGTGTTAACTGCTTTAGCCAGCGGTGCATGCTCCCCCACCATAGAGGATGAGTGGTCTATACTTACCTTTTTAGGAGTGATTAATTAGAACTATGTTTACAGAAAATTTACGTTTAAGCAATTATTCAACTTTATTTCTGCTCTCTTTGCTCTCTTTATCTCTTTATCGTATTTATCGTAGAAAATAAAATTACATTTTTGCATTTTCATAAATCACACTTTACGTTTCCAGCTTTATAAGTCAAATCCAAGGAAGTATTAACTACTTTTGATTCTTGAAACTAAAATATAAACTCAGTCATAGCTGTTCGTTTTGGTTTCATCTATTCTTTAATAGTAATTTCTGATTGTTTCGAGTTTAAATTTTAAATGGTATTTGCATCTGCTGAGCTTAAGTTTAAAATGACCTTTACTTTTCTTTTGAAAACATATTTTTCGGAAATTTTTTTAATTAATTTTTGTTCGTTTTTAATTGAAAAAAATTTCATGTTTTAAAAAATTTCTTATTTCATAATCAAACCGAAAATTTCCAAGAACCATTATTAAATTTCTGCATTTTCCAAAATCTCACTCTACATTTCGAGCTTCCAGGCAAGTGTTAACTGCTTTAGCCAGCTGTGCATGCTCCCCCACCATAGAGGATGAGCGGTCTATACTTACCTTTTTATGAGTGATTAATTAGAAGTATGTTTACAGAAAATTTACGTTTAAGCAATTATTCAACTTTATTTCTGCTCTCTTTGCTCTCTTTATCTCTTTATCGTATTTATCGTAGAAAATAAAAATTACATGTGTGCATTTTCATAAATCTCACTTTACGTTTCCAGCTTTATAAGTCAAATCCAGGGAAGTATTAACTACTTTTGCTTCTTGAAACTAAAATATAAACTCAGTCATAGCTGTTCGTTTTGGTTCCATTTATTCTTTAATAGTAACTTGCTTTTTCTTCATGGAACTAAAGTATAAGAATAATACTTACCTTTTTAGGAGTGATTAATTAGAAGTATGTTTACAGAAAATTTACGTTTAAGCAATTATTCAACTTTATTTCTGCTCTCTTTGATTTAATGTCGTAGCTCTTTACTTTTCATTGAAAAACATAGTTCTTGGAAAAGTTTTTTTTCCTGGTTTTATCACAGACATTAAATCTCATACAGGCTTCTATCAATGACATTAAATCTCGCTCCGTATGTAAAAAATAACAAAAAAAAACCCACATCTGGCTAATTGATGAATTTTAGACATACAAAATTATAGATAAAATGAAAAAAATAAGTAACCCTGTTTATTACATTTATAGAATACCCCTCAGTATATTCATGAAGACTATACCTTTCCACAGAGCTTTTGGCCATAGTGTTCTCGACCTTTTTAGGATGTATGGAGCGAGTGGGGGCTCACTATCGAGGAGGAGGAGAATCTTCTAGCTACATGTGCAGAGAACGAGAGCATTGAGATCACCCCTGAGGAGGAGGAAGAACTTCTCTGTACATGTAGAGCGGTGGATCTCTTGAGGAGTGGGTCCTCGGTTCGAATGCATAACCCGCGAGTTCGAGTGCGTGAAGATTTATTTGCGGAGGAGATACCCTCTCTCATAAATATTGTGCCAGTGGAGGGGGATCTGTTGAGGAGTGAGTCCGAGGATTTATTTGCTGAGGAGATACCCTCTCCCATAAATATTATATCAGTGGAGGAGGATGAGGTTCAAATAATAGAACCTCCTGAGGTAGTATACATAAAAACAGTGATAAATATGGATATTACAAAGGAATAAATATTTGAACATGGATTGTTTGTAAATTTGTTTATTAATAAAATGCATATATATATACAACAATGTCTTTAAATCTTCACTTTAGATTTCATCATCTTCGATGTATAGGCAACTGTCGTGAACCACTAATGCTGGTAAATCATTTGGATTCACTGTATATTGATCTTGATTGACTGCAAAGTCAGGGTCACATTTTCTACAGTACAATGTAACTTCACTCTTGTCATATCTATTTGTATAGTCAATGATACTATTTGCATTCATATTATGAAATTCAAGAGTTTCAATCTGTGTATTTGAAGCAATATCACATAAAGAGATTTCAAGTGGTGAATCACATTCCGTCACAGCCAAATAAAAATCACTTGGTTTATAGTCATAGTGGGTGGTGTCGTCGCAGCGATAACGTAGAAACAAGATTGTCTTGTTACTCTAGCAGTTGAATCGTAGACCAGATTCCTCTTCCCAAAATAATTTAAATCCACAATGATACCAATCTCGTAGAAATAAACTAAAATCACGTTTGGGATTCTTTCCAATCATAGCGGGGTAAGTATTCTCCCACTGATCACATTTATCATAGTGACAATTGGAGCACAGGTGCCCTCTAGGATGAGAGTCACACACCTCCTCAAGACATGAATTACATCCTTTAATTTGTACTGCATAGCCTCTATGTAATTTACAAGGATTAAATAATTTACACTTTTCACTATAGCCATCAATAATTGTACAATTCTCACATTGATTCCAACTGCCAAGAGTGTACATGCACAATGGACATATATAGAACATTTTTCGGTTTCCAATGTCAACTCACTCACAGCTAAAACGTAGCTGATCCTCTTCGTTCGATAAATTCAAGGTAGAGGGAAATGGGGGAGAGAGGAGTAACTCTGTGACGTTACCTCTATCGAATGATGGGGGGAGCCATCTACATTGAATCCAATATTCCCACCACCACTAATATGTAAGCACGTCTCTGATTGGCTGAGAAGGGGGATGTAACCGACTTGCTGATTGGCTGAGAAGGAAACATGTGATCTAACTGTTTCCTGTTCCTGGACACCTTGACATTCACCCCTAGCATGCACTTGTCCAAAACAACAATAATAAATAAATCCCTCAGGCCTAAAGATTAAAGAAACCTTAATGTTTCTTAATTCCCCCACTCGTGAATCAATAATTCCCCCTAGCGATTATGTAAATCAATTTCTCAGGTTAGGCTAACCAAACAACAAAGAAGCCATCTTTGTTTCATAAGTCCCCCCTTCGTGGATCAATAAGTTCCCCTAGCGATTATTTAAATCCAAGTGAGAAAGTTCCTGTTTTTTCATTCTCAGTGACAAAACCATAAAACAGACATGAATTGCTGTTGACATCCATAACTGTGACAAAGTCCATGTTTTTCAAAGTCTCAGTGACAAACAACATAAAACACCCATGAAAAACATCAAATAAATCGACCAACACACATAACCATCCAAGAAAACATACATAAATGTGACAAAATTCCTGTTTTTCAAATTCTCACTGACAAAAACCATAAACCACGTGGTTCTCGTGTCAATATATGGTGTTAAAAAAAGTTGTAGGTGGCAGCAGGGGTGCGTGACACGAGTATAAGATAGCCTTCTACTATCGTTATGACAGTTTGCCCAGCTACAGAGGCAATTATGAACTTTATTAGAGGGTTTAGGAAGGCATTATATTTTGTATCAAGATAGGGAATAATATCATTATAACGAGATGTCACTTATGACCTGTTATTAAATTGCTTGGTAACTTCCAAGGTTTGTCAACTTCACTAAAATACTGATCGAGTTTGATGGCACAACTTAGATTAAGATTTTAACCCTTTTTATGGGGTATTTACCCTGTCTAAAATTGTGGAAACTTAATTTACCACTTCTTTCGCGCCTAAATGTCATACAAATTCTTTGGTCATAACACTTATGTTGTGCAATGATGGCAAAATATTGTTTGCTAAGTCATTGTCAGATGAAGGATCAGCAGGGCAACTAAAAGATCGAAATATAAGTCACCATACATTACCCTGCATATCCTACCTTTTACAACCACATAGCAAATGAGCTCTGCAATTTACTAAAAAATGTGAACGTGTCAGATACAGACCTATGGACCTGATAGCGGCGTTATGATACATGGTTTTAAACTTAATCAATATCGCATCTTCAGAACCAGCCTTAATGAGTTTCTTTTTCATGCTTATGTTGTTATCAAGATTTGTTTTTTTTAATTTTTGGTTCCTATTTAAAAGTTTGCTATTTATTACCGTATACTACAATGAAGTATATGAAATTCATGTTTACTGTTATTCTCATCATGCAATCCCATACCAGAACATATGATTTGTTGCTTAATGTTGAGAAACTTTGCGATGTTGATAATTTGCTTTTGAAGGAAAATCGGTTTACTTTTCCTTCTAAGAAAGCCAATTATCAGGCTAATTTTGAGAAACTACGACGATATATATATATATATATATATATATATATATATATATATATATATATATATATATATATATATATATATATATATATAAGTTTGGGTTATAGCACAGTTCATATAATTATCCAGTAAGCTTATCGCAGATCATTTCTGGTCTTCGTTCTCGGTGCGAACAAAAAGCTCCTCCCACTTACTTCTGCATTAGCGGGAATGCGGGTTAGTCTGTTTCCAACAAAGTACATTATTCGTAATAGCGGGTTTCCACTTGTTTCCGATTAGATCACAGTCTGACTTGTCTACCCGTGAAAAGATCTGACTTCGCTTATGTTTATATCTGCAAAAACGTTCTCCGGAGCACTCGCACCCCGGTCCGGGTTTTTATAATGGGTGAGATAGAGATGATCATACTGGATAATTATATGAACTGTGGGTTATAGTAACCAAAAATCAATATTCAAAAATCAATCTATATATATAATATATATATATATATGTATATATATATATATATATATATATATATATATATATATATATATATATATATATATATACTATATATATATATATATATATATATATATATATATATATATATATATATATATATATATATATATATATATATATATATATATATATATAAGTTAAAAATAAGTATTCACAGAAAAGATAATTATAGGCAGTGCAATAGCGCTGCCTAAGGAAAGAACAATGTTGGCACAATGCATTAATTATTTATCTATTTATTTTTTGGTTGGTTTTAGACCAGGGCACTCGTATCGAAGGAGTTGTCATAGCAATCTGGAAAAGGGCTCATTCGATTGGAAATTGGAAGGGCTAGTGCCCTTTTTAATAGTCGAAAGTGATTGGAAGGCAACTAACACCCCTTCCACGTCCACCGTTTCACCAAAAACATCCAATCAAAACGGGCTCATTAAATTGGAAATTCAATCCCTTGTTATTTGTTAATAGTCGAAAGAGATTGGAGTGCAACTAACCCCCCTTTCACGCCCACCATTTCCCAAAACACACGATCAAAATTTTGAGATATTCATTTTGTGCAACATAGTTTAAAGTTCTGGAAATTAGGTGATTGAGGATGACAAACCCCCCACACCCCTCATGGCGAGGGTTGTAAGTTATGCCCTTTGGGCTTATAAGGTTTTTATAGAAAGCGTTGTCGTAGAAACTACAAAAGGGCTCATTTGATTGGAAATTGAAAGGGCTAGTGGCCTTTTTCATAGTCGAAAGTGATTGGAGGGCAGCTAACCCCCCTCTCACGTCCACCATTGTTCCAAAAAATCCAATCATAATTTTGGGATAGCCATTTTATTCAACGTAGTTGAAAATTCTGGAAATTACGTCTTTGAGGATGAAAAACCCCACAACCCTCAGGACTAGGGTTGTAAGTTATGCCCAAGGGGCGTATAAGGTTTTTATAGAAAGCGTTGTCGTAGAAGCTTAAAAAAAAACTCATTCTATGGGGAATTGAGATGGCTAGTGCCCTTATTATTAGTCAAAAGCGATCGGAGGGCGAATGCCCCCCTCCTACCACGCCCATCATTTCTTCAAACACTTCCGATCAACATTTTGATATTGCCATTTTGTTGAACGTAGTTGAAGGGTCCGGAAGCTAGGTTTTTGAGTATGACAACCCCCTCACAGCCCTTAGGGCTAAGGTTGTAAGTTACGCCCTGGGGGCATATAATGTTTATAGAAAGTGTTGTCGTAAAAACTTCAAAAAGATCATTGGATTGGAAATTGATAGGGCAATTGTCCTGTTTAATAGTCGAAAGTAATCGGAGGGATAATCACCCCCGCCCCATACCCATCATTTCCCAAAACATTTCCGATCAACATTTTGATATGACCATTTTGTTAAACGTAGTTGAAAGGTATGGAAATTATGTCTTTGAGGGCGACAACCCTCCCCCCATAGCCCTCAGGACAAGGGTCCTGGGTTGTGCCCTTGGGGTATATAAGGTTCTTATAGAAAGCTTTGTCGTAGAGGCTTCAAAAAGGGCTCATTAAATTCGAAATTGAGAGGACTAGTGCCTTTTTTATTAGTCAAAAGTGATCAGAGGGCAAATGCCCCCCCCCCATGTCCATCATTTCCCCAAACACTTACAACCAAAATTTTGAGATAGCCATTTTGTTAAGGGTACCAGAAAGGCCTGGTAATTATGTTTTTTTAGGATAACCCCCCCAGCCCTCAGGGCAAGGGTTGTAAGTTATGCCCTGGGGACATATAAGGTTTTTTTTATAGAAAACATGCTCTTATACATTTTGAAGGGGGTTCATTGGACTGGTAATAAGACGCTCTAGTGCTCTTCTTAAGAGTCAAAGTGATCGGAGGGCATCTACCCCCATCCTCCCCCCCCCCACACGTCGTATTGTCCCGAAATGTATCTAATAGAAATTTTGAGATAGCCATTCTATTCAAAATAGTCTAAATATCACATAACAAGGCTTTTAGGGTTGAAACAAACCCCAGAGATTATGGGCAAGGGTTTTAAGTTACGCCTAGGGGATATTTAAAATTTTTATGGAGGGGATGGTTGTTTAACTTTAGAAGAGGCTCAGTCTTTCTCCCTTAAAAAGACTATGTCAATATAAAACAAACAGAAATTAATTAAACGGAATAATTAAATTAAAGATTTTAAGGAATAAATATCAGCATATTTGTATTAAACTGACAATGCACATTTTTTTTCCAGTAAATTCATTTGAATTTTTTCTGTAAAGTACAAATTATATTCTGGCTTCTAGAAAGCATAGGGTTTAGAACCCTACTCATATTAATTTCTGCGCGTTTTGAGTTTGACTGATATTTATTTTAATTTCAGTTTTTTGCGTTTCATTTATTTATTGATACTGCTTTGTAGTAGGTGTATGCTTGGTAGATTATATGATTCTACTTTTTTTTCATTTTTGGTTTAATGGAGTTCTTTACTTTTTTTTGAAAAACTTATTTTGTGGAAAAAGTTTTGTTTTTAATTAATTTCACAGAAAGACACAATTTTCTTGGCAGATATCTTGAATTTGCACTAGATACACTAAAAAAAAAAGAGAGAAATGGTTTAACAAAGCCATAACTTAGTTTCTCAAGTGAGGTTGGATGTGCCTTAACGTATTTAGCGACCATTTCCACAAACTCGGATTAAAAATAAATCAGTTTACTTGAGTCAAACTCTCACACTTAAAGTACCATAGACAATGAGAATGAAATATGATTTTCTGAATTTATGAGACAAATCGACGAATTTTAACTTCGACAAATATCCGCTTCGTTGTAGTTTGTCTTATTCTTCTAATAGTTGTAGTCCCGTTTGTTTTCTTCATCTTGAGATTTCTTTTTCGCTTTTTTTTTGGCATGGCTAAACAGTTCGGCCTTAGATCTTTGAGTGATTTATGTGTGTGACTCAATAAAACTGATCATCTTCAATTCTGAATTTGTGGAAATACTTGCTATAGAGGTTGAAGCTAATCTTGCCTCACTTAATATACTAATTGCTAGCTTCGTGGTGCGAATTCTCTTCTTCTATCAGCCATGCTTAGCAAACTTAAGATATATCCCAAGAAAAGGCTGCCATTTCTATTAAAAAAGCAGCTTATTACTCAAACGCTTATGCTCCCAGAATGCTACGTCTGAGCAGCCTTCAAGTTCTTGATTAGCCAAACAACGGGTATAATATGTTTTCAACAAGGATAAACAAAAATTGAAATGTCTAGCAATATTGCTAATTCTACCAGTCAATTCAACTGGAAGCATTTTTTACTGTGGTGAATTTGCCTCTGACTGCTTTGCAAGGAAATTTGCTTTAGCTTTGGAAAACTGAGGCGTAAACGTATACGGCCCTCGGAATAGGATCAAAGGATTTTTCACAGGATTTGTTTTTGGGGTTACGCACACACCAAAAGAATTGTTTAGCCTGCAATACTTCGGGGCTCTTTGATTAGTCCTACAAGTCCTACAACATATTATGATATATGTGATAACAGCGCCACAAGGAACAATTTAGGGGGGTGAGTAGAGCCCCCTTTTATAGTCAGTACTATGCCTGGGATTCACTACCGTGCTAAATTTAAGAGAAGAGTTATGTTTTTCTTCTAGCTTTCCAACTATATTAACATGAACTAGTAAATCTAATTTCAAAACATTTATAAACCATTGACATATGAAATACGGTATGCATTGGATAATTAAAATGAGCGTATCCATGTTATGGATATGCCGCTGAAAGTGTTGCTAAAAATGAGTTACAAAGTGAGAAAATCACTGAGTTTAGGGTTTCGCAGAGGCTACCATACCACAACAATTCAAGAAACATTGGGTTCTTGAGGCTCTCTACTTTTCTATTTATTGTTATTAAACATGGTAACTTTGTGCAAATACCATGGGTCGTTTAATTACATCAAGTACTTCATGGGTCTTATATTGGGTTAGGAGACTTAATCAGCTTGATCAATAAGTCAGAATTATTTGTATGCAAAAACGACAAACAGGAAAATAGAGATCCTTGCTGAATCTACTACTAGCAACTCATACAGAGCTAAGCCACCCGAGTACAACTTAACTCTGCAAGCCCCTCATCTACCACAATCTATTCAGCTATCTAATCTTTACTCAAGTTCATTTTTTTAATTCTTACTTATGACCTTTTCTCATTTGAGAAAATCCCGTTAGGGATAGCCTATTTTTGATTTGGCTCCTGATGAGTTGTAAAAAAAAACGACCTTTGACAATCTATCTTTTGACGATTGGCCTTTGACAATCTATCTTTTGACGATCAATCTTTGACAATCTATCTTTTATTCATCACTAAACATTGCCTAGCTCTATCACCCTTTCTTTAATTATCGCCCTAGAATGTTTTATCGAACCACATTTTTTCCATAGCTTATATTTACGGTCATTCAAGTTGGTTTTAAAAAAATACGGTATTAAAAAAATCTGTCAAGTTAGGATGAATCGCCATTTGCTGCTGATTCAGGAATAGTAACTATGATTTTTCTTTTGAGACTTTTTCTTTTATGTAAAATAGAGACTATATTTTCTTAAGTAGGCGTCTACGCAATTCAATATATTTCTAATGTTTTATTGATCTGAGGAACGGCTTTGGGTACTAAGGTGAAACTTCCAGGAAAACATTGAGGAGGAAGTTTAACTAAATTTAAAGCTATTTAAACTAAATTTATAAAGATGTGAATACACGTTAGTTAATTTTATTGTTCATATTGGCAAAAAGTACAACTTATAAAAAGTAAGAGTATACAATCACTGTATTTTATGACCAATGTGGGTACCGCAACAATCTTTACACAATTCCTCTGGAAAACATCGTTGGATATAGTCGGTTTAACACCAAAATTCTTAATTCAATATTAGAAATAGCTACCACATCAATATGAATTTGAAATGTTGACGATCGCCTTCAAGTGAAAATGTGGTTTGCTGCAAATAAATTATTTGACTGATGCAAAACAATAATACAAAAGCTTTTTTTTGCTGTTGAACCAAAAAACGGTTTCCCTCGACACAATTACGTACCCCATACACACCTATCTCAGCTTCACATATGTCAGTTTTGTCTCTTGTGTGTCCTCCAAACTGAAAATAAGAATACAATTATTTATAATCCCCAAGCATTTTAATCCTCTCGTGTCCTAGAAACTTTGGTGTGTTTTAACGAAGTAGTAGTACTAGTACTGCAGTATCACGAGTACACTAACAGGTAAGTCGGGGAAAGAAACAATTGAAGTTTTCTTAAGCAACTTCTCAAAGCACTGCCTTTTCTCAGTTGCTTGGATTAGTCTATGGTAAAATAATAATATAGAGAAAAAAAATGCAAGGAAACAGTTAAGCTTTATTATGGAGGGTTTTAAAGCATTACCTTTTGTCAATCGCATAAATTGGTCTATATATAATTTTCTGAAAAGAGGCGTGGTCATCTCTTTAGTTGATGCCTTTTAAGTAGCAATTGAACCTTTTTTTCCATAGTGGATTCAATCGGGAAAGCAATTTACGTAGGGTTCTTGTTTTACGGTCTATAAATTTATGCTTTAAGTAACAATCCTATGTTTTAGAGTACAACTATCATGCACTTATGAAGAGTTTGTCTATCGTAGAAAATTTAGACAAGAGTTGGTTCAGTTTTAAAGTTTGTTACAATAGCTCTGAAAGTTTCTCTTGAGCTCCACAGTTACCTTTTAAGTAGCAATCTAACCTTTTATTCCCTAGTTGATTCAGTTGGGAAAGCAATTCACGTAGACTTCTTGTTCCAAGGTCTATAAAGTCATCTTTTAAGTGACAATCCTATGTTTCATAGTATAACTATTGTATCCTTATGGAGAGTTTGTTTATTGTCTAAAGTTTAGACAATAGCTGGTTCAGTTTTAAATTTTCTTACAAGAGATCTGAATCTTGAGCTCCACAGTTACCTTGTAAGTAGCAACCTAACCTTTCATTCCATAGTGGATTCAGTTGGGAAAGCATTTTGTGTAGGTTTGTTATTTAAGATCCGTAGTCATGTTTTAAGTGGCAGCCCTATTTTTAGGCTCTACCTATCATGGAATCACGGAGACTCTACCTATCATCTTCGGTCTAAAATTTAGATATTTTTTCCGTAAAAATTTGAGATTTTGTGCTTAGATATTTTGTTGGTGGTCTTACATACACCGTCAGTTATATTACACAAATGATATATCCATTTTCAGGGTCACTACAACCACAGCCCTAGGATAAACTGTACTCTTATTACAAGGGTGTCATGACATCACAAATAGATATTTGTGGAAAAAAACATTAGATCATAAAAAATCGATTATCTTAGAATTGCCATTCCCCAGCATTTTGGTTTTCTTTAAAGTGTGTGAATTCCGAAAAATGCTGTTTTTTGTGAAAAATTTCATTTTACTTTAATCCAATCACTTTTTACTTTTAATAAGGGAACTATAAATTTCAACATCCAATAGAACGAGCCCTCGTCTAAGTTTCTCTGACATCCCTTTCAATATGAGGCGGTCATAAAGGCCTCAATGCCCTTCACTATTGGTACCCAAATGGGGGCCATTTAATAAAACGAGTACAATGGTCACTAACTGGCTAAGTTTTCTTAAGGAAAACAGTTCTTTTCTTCGACATCGAAAGAAATTCAATTATTTGAATTTTTATCTTTCGTTAAGATTTTAATCATGTCTTGGCTCTCTTTTTTTTCTTTTAATTATCCTTTGATTGACATTGGAATTAATATTCCTAATGTGTCTTCATACTCCCGAGATTATTTCATAATCATTGTTTTGGCAAAATAGTCAAAGTGAATCTTTCAAAATATTTCCTAGAGCTGTTCTTAAAATTCGGTAGAATTTTTATCACTTTCGGTAAGTGTAGATGGATGCCCTGTTACGAGAGCCAGGGAGAAAATTCCCTCCTCAGATGCAGTCCTACATAGCTAGGCCTCCAAAAAGATACTGAAAAGGCTGCCTTGACAGGCAAAAAAAAATGTGGACAAAAGAACCCATGGCTCGCTAGTTTACAATCAGAGCTTGGCCTAATTTGGACTTCAAAGAACAAGGAAGGAATTGGGAGCGTAACTCGGTTGAAATAACGAAGTCAATCACTAATCACCGTGGAGGTTGAAAAGAAGGTCGATTATGTCTACTGGATTGCACCATGATAAATCTTGATGAGGTGTCAACGTGATTCAACTTCAAGTGAACAAGAATAAAATTGCTCCAAATAGTCCACGCATTGTCACTTT
This sequence comes from Artemia sp. Qi Xiang Cuo, assembly GCF_049724085.1. Classification (NCBI taxonomy): domain Eukaryota; kingdom Metazoa; phylum Arthropoda; class Branchiopoda; order Anostraca; family Artemiidae; genus Artemia; species Artemia sp. Qi Xiang Cuo. The sequence continues at coordinate 31,701,631 of NC_142809.1, forward strand.
TCGTAGATTAAAATAAAGACCAAACTTCCCAGTTCCTTCTGTCCTCCTCCATTGAGCCCTAGACATGGAATCTAAAAAAAAAAAAAAAATCTGGTATAAGGATTATGAAAACAGAGAAGAAAAGCTTGCCTTAAATTTGCCAAATTCTAAGTAGGTGTTTTAGAAGAAGCCCAGTAACAAGGTCAATCAATTCCTAAACTTGACTTGACTGAGAAAGAATCGTTTCTTAATAAAACAAGAAAAGTTTGCGCATTCCTTTATAGTTAACTAAAATTAATATATTCTTTAATAAAATTAATGTTCGTCGAAGCTAAACCCCAATCCCCATAGAGAGATCACCTACTCACAATAACTTTTGAATTAATATATACCACACATAGGTGTGTTACATCATCTTGCACATGAAAATGCAGTTTTGTGGAAAATGCATTCTATTTTAATATTATCTTTGTCAATTACAGAGGCCATTAGATGTAGCAATGTCCTTTTCAAATGTGCCCGTAAACACATCTCTTTAATGTTTCAGTGCCCCACTAGTGGCGAATGAAAAAAAGAAGGCATAAGTAGCCTATATCCATATGATTTTCCTTGTTGTTTAAGATGGAAGGAATGTTGTTCTCATAAAAGGGGGTTTCTGACTACGGTGATTCCAATGGTAAGGTTTTCATTTCGATCTGATACCATTTTGAAGTGTTTCGGGTTATTTTTGGGAATTTCCACAAATCTGTTTTCGCAACGAATATTTATTTTTCAGATTAACTCTGAATGAGCAAGCATATGCACATGTAAGCAGACAATTAAAGAATTGCAAGATTGAATCGTCTGAATTACTCTAGGTGCTATTTATTGTTGTGTAGATAAATTCATTCAAAATATTTGTAGATAATAACTTAGTATCCCTGGTCAATTTTGCTTATACGCGAGCAATCAAATAAAAAGACAGAAATAAATACACCATTTGATCACCATATAAAGGTCTCAATGAGAGTAATAAGTAAAGCCATTGCAATTGCATCCTAGTCCCCCTTAATAGAGCAGATATAAACTAAGCTACGTAAAAACGTTTGCTGATATTAATCCGTTTGTTTTCTATTGCTGCAGTTATGAAACTCCAACTGTTACTGTCATGACTCCTAAACTAGTTGTGAATCTGACTGTGTTCAGTTTAATCAATTATCAACTTTATGAAACACAAGATATTTGTGAAAACACTGTATAGTAATGATCCAAGTGCAGCTATATTTACTTTGTATAGGCAACGCGAATGGTTGCACCAGTCGGTGAAGCAAACCACAACAAGACACGTACCTGTTGAAAAGTTGTTTTTTTGGGGTATAATGTTGTATTTGAGTCATGCCTTTCCTGTGATTCTTTCTTTACTAATAGAAATAAAAACTACATCATCTAAATAACCATTGTCGAAAACAGAAAAGTTACAGCCCCCCCCCCACCTTGAATGACAATGATTTTTTTGTTACATGGGTAGCATTGATTTGTCCTCTTGTTTTAATTCATATTTTTTTTTACCGCTAGCAGGGACCAGGAACATGATAGACAGCTGATTAAGGGCATATTTGAAAAGAAATTGCAGAGAAATACCTACGTGCTGCAATAAGTAAAAAGGTGGTATTTAAAATCAAATGCAGTTCTCTGCAAAAAACTGCATTTTCGTTATAGGCTACAAGATGATATAACAGACATATCTGTAGACAAGATAATATAACACATATATCTTTTGAAAAGTTGATTCTCGGGAACATGATGTCGTACTTGATTAACTCTGATTCTTGATTGCCTGGGGTCCCTTCCTTACTAGAACTAGCAGAAGAGGGAGAACAAAGAAAAATAAGAAAAAGACACACCAAGTGCTACCCATTCAAAAGTGACTTTCCTTGTTGTTCAAGCCAAGACACTGGCTTGACCCTGTACGTTTCCTGTACAGGGTTTTTGGGTGTTGGTTTTTGGGCGTTGGCAATTTCAATGGTGTACTTTCTGTTTTGGACCAGCGCCTTTTTAGGTTATTTCTGGCTTTTTTTCCAAACTCCCATCATTTTTTTCGAAATAACATTTTACTATGATATTTTCAATTTACTTCTCGGATGGCAACAAATACCACTTTGCAGTACAATTTTGGTCAGAAAACCAGAGAAGTCTACTTCGAAGTGTTAGCACAGTTGATGATGAATCAATATCTTTTTTGAACATTTGCAGGCAGTAAAGTATCTGGTGACCTGTTATTTCTAGCGCAAATAATTTACCGTTGTCACCGAAACTGACTGCTCTTGTTTTAAGGAGTTGTTGACTCCTGAGAGCAGTAGTAAAAAATCACAGCATATTCTGAAAAATACCAAATTTATCATCAATATTTTCTTTTTTTGCTTCTAAGCCCGAATCAGAGCGGGCAACTATTTGTTCTATATATTCTTTTGATTGCTTAAAATCAGTCATACCGTCATTTAGTAGTACATTTGCCTTGATTTTCCTCTAGCTTCATATGTCTGTTTTTTATCATTTAAAGACGTTAAAGCTGAACTATAAGGCACCATGAAACATTGGTATGGAGTATGTTGGCTCGTAAGACACAAGTTGGTTATCACTCATATGACGCATTGTTTTTTTTTTATTTACAGGGTTGCCAAACATGCCGATGAACATTAAAATGAATGAAAAATGGCACTCGTTTCTTGACAATTGGCGGCTTTTTAAAAAAGGAGACGTGACTCAAAGAGGAAAGTCGCCAAACATTCAACCAGTGACGGTTCTAAGGACACCCACCTCTTCTAGTATTTCTAGAAAGAGCCTAAGAAAGCCAAGTGTGGCTGAATCAGTGATTTCAAAGTAAGCTTCCAATATTAAACGAAACATTTGAAATCAGAACAATTTATCCGTCAGGTGCTTTGTAATATATTCCATACAGTGGGAGGGAATAGGAAAAAGCGTAACACTGTAAAATATACGTACAGTCAGAATTTTAAAATCTTTAGAATTTCAGAGAAAGCCCTGAACACCTACCAGTCATTGTAAATAATATGAGCAGTTCAATGATGGCACATTTTTATTCCAGAGCTTGCTGTCTGACATCATCATTTTAAACTGTTTCGGTTTTTCCCTGCCTCGACCTAGCAGGACTGACTGGGCATGTGTCACATTAATATAAAATGACAATTATTTGACAGATTTGTTCGAAAGACTAATTTTATCATTTCGCTACGGCAAAGACACTACATATCTCTATGCCAGTTGGGGAATATACTACGTATCTGTAATTTTGTAAATTCGTTAGTTGTTAAGAAAACCTTCACGAGCTTCAGCTTGAACATTCAAGGTGCGAGATTTTTTAGTTTACTTGATATTGTGATGACAAAAGTGTCACATGGAGAAAAAACGGCACTTTTTGCTGCTATTTCAAAAGTGGAATAGCTAAGAAGCAGGAGAATTGCAACATCATGTTTGAAAATCTTTAACTAGAGGTTTACAACTCCCCCTCTTGTATACTCCCGCATCTTAGCCCTCTTATTAAGTGATAGCTAAAAAAAAACATTCTGAAAAAGTTTCAACAGTAAAGTTAACTATAAACATGATTTTTCGTAAATTTTTGAAAAAGAACTTGAATGCTTTCCAGTCTTTCTACTTCAGCCATGGTGTAAAATGTGCCATATAGCAGCATGGTGCTTTACGAAGGAATTACTAAGACGAATTTATAATAGACAGTAGCTTCTGGATGCAGTCTTAGATACAGTCTTAGGATGCAGACAGTAGATCTGGATGCAGTTTTAGGGGAGCCTATTAGCCCAAGCAAAAAAATAAACATAATTGATTATATTATGCTAACAATTGTAGCTACATTTTGCCTTTTACTTACGGTTAATTGCCGCGGTCTCTCTGTCAGTCCCTTTTAAACACGATTTAAGGGGGAAAGTTAAAATTTAAACTACTAAAGTTAAACTACTTCAAAGTTAAAATATTGGATTGTAATTTAAATTCCGCACCAAACTTAAATGTTCAGTTTTTCTGTTAGAAGTAGTTTTGGATAATGGATCTTTAATGATAGTGTTTGAATAGAGTTTCGCGTGCATTGTTATACGTATAAACTAATAATATGCGGTATATATGGTCTTCTATAGGGCTAAAGCCGTCCTGGGCTTGTATCCTGTAGACACCCTTAGATATGCGCCTGCATTAATTTGTGCGTTTGCACTTACATGCAATAAAAGCTGGATTATGCCATGAGCGTTTAACCAGTTTTGTGTTTGATGCATTATTTTTTAAAACAAACTATCTATAACCCACCGAACCTTTATAGAATGAAACAGAATGACTTCTTTATTGATCGTTTTCTGAAGGCTTGGAGATATTCCTAGAATGTTCCTTAAAATAGGAATCATGAATATTTTAGGGATACAGTGTCTTATGAATATTGTATACAGTTTGAGGGTTCATACATAGGTAGACTTTGAGATAAATTCTGCATAGCAGAAAAAAACACTACATTAAAGTAATGAAAAAAAAATAAATGGGAAAATTATCTAGAAATTTGGCCTGAAAGTCACGAAAGAAAAAAAGGATATATCGATTAGCCTATAGTCGTTATAATCGTTGTGCTATAACAATTATAGTGTTATAGTATATAATCGTTTGTAGTCGTTTTATAGTCGACAAAACGATTATAGTCGATTATAGTCGTTAGTAAATTATAGTTTCAATGATTATTTGGCTATGTTACTACGTTCAATGAGCAATCAGCTATGTTCAATGTTGAATGGGCTTTGCTCAATGAGCAATGACAAAATTTGGCTATATTCTTGTATTGTCATGTGTTTGTATCTATTTTATTTGCTAAATAAACTAAATCATTAGAGAAATATAAAGAATAAAAAGGGAGATACATCAGCGTTTCAAGCTCTTCTTCAAAAATCCTCGACAATTGTTTTCGTAATTAACTTTTACCGTTGCGATTAACATCAAAATGATATTTTGTTCCATTCACAGTTTTTCTCACAGTATCTTTTTCAGTTTTCACCTACTAAGGGGGCTAGGAGGGGAGTAATGCAAGAGGGAGAGTTATAAATCTCCATTTGAAGATTTTCAACCATGGATATTAGGATGGTACTATTTTCACGGTTGCAAAACATGATGTTTTTATCAATTTAAGTTTGCAAAAAGAAAGTAACTATAAAAATTAACTTCAGAAAGAGCCGCTTCTACGGACTTCACGATGCTCCAGTGCCCCAGTAGCGGCGATGAAAATGAACGAAAAAAAGAGACATATCAGTGATTTCCACTATTAATTAAAAAAAAAAAACTTTTTCCACATAATAAGTTTTTCAAAGAAAAGTAAGGAACTCTATTAAACCAAAAATGAGCAAAAATAAAATCAAATAATCTACCAAGCGTGAAACTATCACAAATCTGCATCGATAAATAAATGAAACCCAAAAAGAACAGAAATAACAATAAATGACCGAGTCAAACTCAAAACGATTAGAAATTAACATGAATAGGGCTCAAAACCCGTATACCTTCCCAAGGTCAGAACATAAATTGCATTTTAGTGAAATATATATTTTCACTTTTATTGCTTTAATAAATCAAATATTTTTAAGATTTTGATTACTGAATATCAGTATATGTATATAAAACTGATAATGCAAATTCACTTGTATTTTTTTTCAGTAAAATGTAAATTATGTTCTGGCATTGGGAAGGCATAGAGATTTTGAGCCCCACTCATGTTAATTTCTGCTCGTTTTGAGTTTGACTCGGTTAATTATTGTAATTTCTGTTCGTTTTGGGTTTAATTTATTTATCGATGCTGATTTTTGGTAGTTTCACGCTTGGTGGATTATTCGATATTATTTTTGCTCATTTTTGGTTTAATGAATTTGTGTTCGTTTTATATTGACATAGTCTTTTAAGGGAAAAAGAAAATAATTCTTTAAATCTTTTCGTTTTTTTAAGACTTTATAGATCGGCCTGCTATTTGTATGCTTGAGAAAATTTTTCAGCAATTTCTAACAACATACACCCTTTTAAAAATCTGGACACAAATAGTAGTGTTTAATTTAGCTTCATACCTCCTAGTTGACCTGAAATAGAAAACTTGATACCATTCGCAGAAAAACTGTTTACTTTCTTTGATAGCTTGGACACACTTACGCTATTTTGATTCGGTTAAATTTTGAGAGCAGAAGTAACCCTGAAAGTTTGAACATAATACCCTCAGTCGTTCTTGGGATACTGCTGAGATGCCTTATTGGGAATTAGCACTAACACAGTCCATTTTGATTTAATCTTAATCAATAGGGTGGGGGTGGGTGGGGGGCTAGATGCCCTCCAATCATTTTCGACCATTAAAAAGGACATTAGTCCTTTCTATTTTCAATCGCATGAGCCCATTTAGAAGTTGCCCGTTTAGAAGACAAATCCTGAGCCCGTTTAGAAGACAAATCCTTCGATACAAAGTGCCCTGGTCTAAACGAAAAAGAAGCAAAAATAATAATACATTGTACCCACATCGATCTTTACTATAAAAATGTCAAGCCTTCCAATCACTTTCGACTATTTAAAAGGGCACTAGCCCTTTCAATTTCCAATCGAATCAGCCCTTTTTGAGTTTCTATGATAACACTTTCTGTAAACACCTTATATGCCCCCAGGGCATAAATTACAAACCTTACCCTGAGGGCTGTGAGGGGGTTGTTATCCTCAAAGACCTAATTTCCACAACTTTCAACTACGTTAAACAAAATGGCTATCTCAAAATCTTTATTGGATATCTTTGGGGAAATGGTGGGCGTGAGAGGGTCATTAGTTGCTCTCCGATCACTTTCAATTATTAAAAAAGGCACTAGCCCTTTCAATTTCTAATCGAGTGAGCCCTTTTGAAGTTTCTACGACAACGCTTTCAATAAAAATCTTACATGCCCCCAGGGCATAACTTACAGCCCTTACCCGGGGGGGGGTTGTCATCCTCAAAGACCAAATTTCCAGAACTTTAGCTACGTTGAAGAAAATTGCTATTTCAAAATTTTTATTGGATCTCCAATCACTTACGACTATTTAAAAGGGCATTAACCCTTTCAATTTCCAATCAATAACCTTATATGCCCAAGGGTATAACTTACATAACTTACCCTTGACCTGAGGGCTGTGAGGGGGTTTTCATCGTCAAAGACATAATTTCCGGACCTTCCAACTACGTTCAACAAAATGGCTATCTAAAAATTTTGATTTGGTGTGTTTGGGGAAATGATGGGCGTGCGAGGGGGGTTACTTGCCATCCAATTACTTTCGTCTATTAAAAAGGGCACTAGCCGTTTCAATTTCCAATCGAATGATTCCTTTTTGAAGTTTCTATGACAAAACTTTCTATAAAAAAAACCTTATATGCTCCCACGGCTGAAATTACAACCCTTGCCCTGAGAGCTGCGGGGGGAGTGTCATCCTCAAAAACATTATTTCCAGACTTTTTAACTACGTCGAACAAAATGGCTATCTCAAAATTTTGATTGGATGTGTTTGGGGAAATGGTGGGTGTGAGAGGGATGCTAGTTATCCTCCAATCACTTTCGACTATTAAAAGGGCACAAGCCCTTCTAATTCCCAATCGAATTAGCTCTTTGAGAAGTTTCTACAACATTACTATCTATAAAAACCTTTTATGCCCCCAGGGCATAACTTGCAACCGTTGCTCCAAGGGCTCTGAGGGGGTTATCACCCTCAAAGACCTAGTTTCTAAAACTTTTAAGTACGTTGAACAAAATGGCTATCTAAAAATTTTCATTGGATGTGTTTGGGGCAAAGGTCGGCGTGAGAGGGGGGTTAGTTGGCCTCAAATCTCTTTTGACTATTAAGAAAGGAACTAGCCCTTTCAATTTCCAATTGAATGAGCCCTTTTTCAAGTTTCAACGACAAAGATTTCAATAAAAACCTTATATGCGTCCAGGGCATAACTTACAACCCTTACCCTGAGGGCTTCGGGGGGAGTGTCATCCTGAAGGACATAGTTTCCGGACCTTTCAACTACTTTGAACAAAATGACTCTCTCAAAATTTTGATTGGATGTGTTTGGATAAATGAGGGCTTGGAAGGGGTGTTAGTTGCCTTTCAATCACTTTAGACTATTAAAAAGGGCACTAGCCATTTCAATTTCCAATGAAATGAGCCCTTTCTGAAGTTTTTACGACAACGCTTTCTATAAAAAACCTTGTATACTCCCAGGGCATAATTTACAACCCTTGCCCTGAGGGCTGTGGAGGGGCTGTCTTCCTCAAAGACTCAATTTCCGGAATTTTCAACTACGTTCAACAAAATGGCTATCTCAAAAATTTTATTGGATGTGTTTGGGGAAAATGTGGGCGTGTGAGGGGGTTAGTTGCCCTCCAATCACTTTCGACTATTAAAAAGGGCACTAGCCCTTTGAACTTCTAATCGAACGAGCCTATCTTGAAGTTTCTGCGACAACGCTCTTATAAAAACCTTATATGCCCCCAGGGTATAAGTTACCCTGAGGGCTGTGGGGGAGTATCCTCCTCAAAAACATAATTTCTATTTGGAAATCAACTCCGCTTAACAAAATGGCTATCTCAAATATTTTATTGGATGTCTTTGGGGAAATGGTGGGCTGGAAGGGGTGTTAGTTGTCTTCCAATCACTTTCGACTATTAAAAAGGGCACAAGCCACTCCAATTTCCAATCGAAGGAGCCCTTTTCGAAGTTTTAAGACAACTCCTTCGATACGAAGTGCTTTGGTCTAAGACCAAGAAAAAAAAATATTACATTGTGCCAACATCGTTCTTTATTTAGGCAGCGCTATTGTGCTGCTGCTATGTTGCTCAATATGGGAGACTGTAATTATACAGTTCATGGTTATTGACCATAGTGGTTCTAATGGTGCATTTTTCATTCTGATCTGACGCCATTTTGAAAGTTATTCAGTGTCTTTCTCAAAATTCTCATAAATTTGTTGCCGTGTTAAAATTAACGGAAAACCCAACTACCATTCCTTAGTCTACTTTAAATGGAATTTCTGTCTCACTAGATTTTTTAAACGTATTTTTAACCTTCTGGTTAATATGGGGCATAGTTCCCTTTGAACCACTTTCGATGGAATTTATGAGAAAACCCCCTTGTCCAAACACAAACCAATTATGAAAGCCAACATATCAAGAATTAAAAATGAAATTCATCTTAGTAAATTTATAAGAAGATCGAAATTGTTAAAAGTAAAAGAGTATTTCAAATAGTCCATAATGCTCTTTCTGTCAACTTTTGATACCTCATTAAATTTAAAAGTTCAAATTGTTTAATTAATGGTATTGACAGTTCAGGTGTTTCTTTCGTATGCTTAGGATTACCCCCCACCCCCCATCATCTTCGAAAATGGTCACCTAAAACCTTTGGCAACTCCATAAGGAATATCAAACGTAATTTCATTCACTTTGTGTTCTATTTTTTATTTTATTTGTATTTATTTTTTTCTCCTTTTGCTCTTCTCTCTGTGAGTTAAAGATTATTTTTGTTTACTCTGAGTAAGTGACTAGTTTGTTTTCCCCTTTCTTTACCAATGCCAATGAGCCTTTGGGGGAATAGTGAAATGTAATATTGTGTATATTTCATGAGTTAAATCAGGAGTTAAGCAGGGTTGTGTTCTATCCCCATTTATAGGGATTATTTTGATGGATTTTGTCTTGAGGAGCACCGGAAAGGCAATGGGAGAACACGGAATCAAATGGGGAAGGAAAACTTTCTGGGACTTAGATTATGCTGATGATTTAAGCATCCTAGATGTAAGTGTGAGCAAAATGAATGAACTTTTATAAATATTGCGAGTTCAAAGAGCTTTAGCAAAGAGCTTATGAGCAAGCGTTTGATTCTGTTGATAGAAGGGCTTTAGTAAAGGTTTTATCCTTGTATGGTATACCAGACAAATACATTAAAGTGATTAGTGCTATGCACGAGAATAACACTGCTGCAGTTAAGGTAGGAAATGAGGTTATCAGCTGGTTTTTTATTAAATCAGGAGTAAAGCAGGATTTTGTTCTATCCCCATTTATGTGGATTATTTTGATGGATTGTTTCTTAAGTAGCACAGGAAAGGCAATGGGAAACCACGATTCAAATGGGGAGGAAAAACTCTCCTGGACTTAGAGATTATGCTGACGATTTAAGTATCCTAAATGAAAATGTGAGCAAAATGAATGAACTTTTATAAATATTGCGAGTTCAAAGAGCTTTAGCAAAGAGCTTATGAGCAAGCGTTTGATTCTGTTGATAGAAGGGCTTTAGTAAAGGTTTTATCCTTGTATGGTATTAAAATCATTAACATGATTAGTGCTATGCACGAGAATAACACTGCTGCAGTTAAGGTAGGAAATGAGGTTATCAGCTGGTTTTGTATTACATCAGGAGTTAAGCAGGGTTGTGTTCTATCCCCATTTATGTGGATTATTTTGATGGATTTTGTCTTGAGGACCACAGGAAAGGCAATGGGAGACCACGGAATCAAATGGAGAGGAAGAAGTCTCCTGGACTTAGATTATGCTGATGATTTAAGCATCCTAGAGGAAAGTGTGAGTAAAATGAATGAACTTTTTGAAGTTTTGCGAGTACAGAGCGCTAAACTATGTTTAAAAATTAATGTTAAGAACTCTAAATCACTAAACCTAAGAACAAGTAAAGATGAAACGGTGACGCTGGGTAACGAAAAGATTAAACAGGTGGGCAGCTTCACTTACCTCGGTAGTATTATTAGCAAAGATGGTGGGAGCAGTGAAGATGTTAAAGGTAGAATAGCCAAGGCTCAGGGTGTTTTTTCATAGTTAAAAAAAAGTTTAGAAGAATAGGAAGATAAGTCTGCAAACCAAGGTTAGAATATTGGAAGCTACAGTGATTACAGTGGTCAAATATGGCTCTGAAGCATGGGTGCTCCGAAAAGCGGATGAAGATTTGCTAGATTTTTTCCAGATAAATTGCCTACGGATTGTTCTGGGTACCCGGCTGACTGACCGTGTTTCAAACTGTAGGCTGTACGAAAAATGTTGTTCAATCCCGCTTTCTAGGGCTATAATGAAAGAAAGGTTGAGATGGCTAGGGCACGTTTAGCGGATGAAGGATTACAGATTGCCGAAGATTATCCTTTTCGGCCAACTGTCTAGGGCTAAACGGAAAGCAGGTCGTCCTTGTCTGGGATGGGAGGACGTCATAAAGAAAGATTTAAAGGAAATGGGAACTTCCTGGGAGGGTGTAAAAAGGGAGGCTTCGAATAGATTGGGATGGAGGAGGAGTCTGCGTAGCTGTTTTGCCTTAGGCGGTTTGGTGCTGCGGTGAGTTGTTAGCAGTAGTAATATTTCGTGAATAAATCATGTCTTGTCTTATTCATGATTAAACAATTCATAGATCTATTATCTGTGAATCAATATAATTTATTTTTGCCAACACAAATCACGCCATTAGTTAGGGGCCAGATTCTTGTCAAATTGTTCTTATAACAGTCAATCTCTTCAAAAAAATTGACACTTAGACAAACTAATATTAAAGTCCTTTTACTTCGATAAATTCTATATCTCTTTATGAAGTGTTTCTTTTAGAGACGACTGTCCAGATGTATAGTGAGAGAAGAAGGAGGGGACTTAAATCAAAAGTCTGCTTTTAAATCCGACTCTAAGACAAAGATTTTCATCCATTTTACCGTTTTCCATAAAGTTTCCTATAGAGGGTCCAATTTTACATGTCTTGTTTCTAGATTACGTCTGCTGTAACTTTGTTTTTTTTCAGACTCCAAATTGAGAAAATAGATGGAGGTTTCAGTGTTGGTGGCACATCTGTTGCAGCAAATTGCCATATCATAATCATCGTTTTTTCATTCTGTTTCATCCTTGTCGGGATGGTGCTAACAGCAATCTCATACAGACCTATCGAATCTGATGAAAAATCCCTCCAGTACACAGCAAGCATCATTTTTGGTGGTTACACTCACGTTGTCGGCCCTATCTTGCTGACAGTGGGTGTTTTAATGTTTTTTTTCGGACTGACTTGGTGTTTTATAGTGACAAAAGTGAAAAGAGATGAGAAAGACAAAGAAATGCAGCGTCTATCTTGGTCTTGCTCACCACAACTATATTCCATAAACGACTCCCCTGAAAGGAAGGTACGATCTGTACCAGGTAGTGGAACACGACGGAGCCAGAAGCGACATTCGTTGCCTGCACTGGACGGGAGAATTGCAAAAACCAAGAAGAAGATGAGATTTGCTGTTTTCCCAACTCTGGACGAAAGAAACAGCGACGGCTCTGCTGATTCTGGCGGTAAAGTATCACTTGTTAAAGATAGCCAAGTGATGAGCTCAAACGCTTCAGATGAAAGAGAAGACTTAAGTCCTACTTATTCTTTGCAAAGTCTATCATATGAAAAGTAAGTAACATAACTATAGCTTCATGTACAATCAGCCTTTAGGGATAAGAATACTTTTTGTGAGGGAGGCTCGCTCCAGTACGTCTTCATAAACAAAGTTTATAACGCAAGCCGAAGATTTTCTGATAAACCAAGTGACCAAACAGTAAGAGTTTTTGTACATATACTTCGGTTAACACTGTTACAGCTTTGGAATTACTCTGTGGGTTGTCCTAAAAAAACAAAATCTTTTAACTAAAAGTAATGAGCAACACTTGAACTAAAAAAAAACAGAAATTACGCCGTACACGAGGGGGGCTATCCCCTCCTCAATTCGTCGGTCTCTACGCTAAAGTTTGACTTTCGGAATAAGTCCTATGATGTACAGGTATTTCCTTTCTGAGTCACAATATGAGAGAAAAAATAAACAATAGGCTTTGTTAGAAAAAAAAAAAACAAGCTCCTCAAGGACTCTACATTGCTGGGCTGCAAACATTAGCGTTGTTCGGAATATTTTTCAACACATTAAACATAGTGGGTTAAGCTCGTCGTGCTGAAGGATAGACTACTGGACCTTGAGAATGAGCAAAGGTATTATACTTCTTAACTACAAAGCTTGGCATATCCACACATTCCGGTTATATACTCACATGTATAACCTATATGTACATTTAAACAAGATGTTACAACACACTGTAAAAAAAAAAAAGATTTCCAACAAAATTTTTGCTGGAATTTAAACCAGTCAAGAAAAGTGCTTTTTGTTGTTGAAATTGTGATTCGTGTTTGAAGTCCAACAAATTATTGAAACTATTAAGATTTATGTAGTTTCAGTGGAAAAAATGTAATTCTCGGCGTAAATAGGTTTTATTAATCAAAACGGTTTGGATTTGAATAGTAAATTGAAATTTCTTGAATATCATATTGAATTTTACTATGATGCCATTTAAAGTAACATGTTCAATAGAAATTCCGATCAAATATTGGAATTATAACAAAAAAAAGCGGAGGCAAAATATATATTTTTAATTTGAAATGAGTAGAATTTATTGGTCTACAAAACGCGCACACACAATTTTATGTACAGACATTTTAGCTTATAATTAATATTTTGGAATAAAGGAAGAATATTATAGGATTTTTTAAATCTCGTATCGCTTATGAAATAGTTACTGTATAGGCTATTAATAAAAGAGAAATAAACGTTTTTGGCCATTTGTACAAAACTCAAGAGAGGAACGATGTAAATTTTAGATCAACAGGATCATTTTTGTAGTATGATTGCTAAGGTTTCGTTAGGGTAACCAGGGCTTACACTATCCCCGAATTTTCGGAGATTTCCCCGAAAAAAATTGGTTCCCCGAATCCCCAAAATTTCCCCGAGAATCACCCAATCATAGTGTCACCTCCAGTGACTATCCCAAGCAAATGTTACTTTACATACCATAATTTTTCACTGCTCTCTTGTTCGTTAATTTTCGTTTCCTGTGGTACTTTGAATAAAAACCAGACCGGTACAATTTAAGTATAGACGGTTCTTCATATTTTCACAAAAGGGTCATTTTCCTGGATCTAGATAAACCCATTTTGAATGCAGTATTCCAAATGCTATAAGATTCTTACATTTACATCATTCGTGGTTAAAGACAATCATGGCAAAATTTGCCAAGAATTGTACTTGAAGTTGTTTAACGGAACTTTGAGTTGGATTTTGGGTTTTGAAATTGAGCTTCTAAAGGAGAATTGTTTTAAAAAATCCGAATCGTAAGTTAAATTTTTTTTCTTTTGCTATTTTTGGTTTTGGACATACTGCATAAATGTTTAATACCTAAAGATTGAATGCATGATATTGAAGGAATTGATATTTTTGCCAGGAATTCTTACCGTTTAAATTTTTGTTTCATTCGGTGGGTAAAAATCAAGTTCATTTCTTTTTTATCTGAGGATTGTATCTGTCATACCACCTTTTATTCTCAAACGTATTCACCTTCCATTCTCCTCACAGTCTCCTCACAATTACTATTCTGGTCCCCTCACCCGTGTAACATTTTCAATGGACGTAATATTTTAAACTGCAGTTTTAGAATCTTTTTACGGTCCTCCAAAGCTGTTAGTTAGCGAAGGAAATTTTACGCAAAATACATTCTGCTCCAATTAGGGATAGCCTAGTAAATTCATTTAGATATCTAGGCCTACCTTTGCAACATCTAAGGCTTGAACAATTAGTAACCCTGTATGAAGGCAACTCCTGAGATAGAAACAAAAGGATTTAAAGAAAATGTGGTATAATTGTATCTTCTTAAGAACTATCCCTAAATAAAATCTTCTTACCGAAAAAATTGCACCACCCCCCTTCCCCGCCCAGTCCCCTTCTAATGAGGCAAAATTGAGCTATAGACTATGCACAATATCGGGAAATAGGGGATTTAAAGAGAAGTGACCCCAAAAATTACATTTATAAAAAAATTTACATTACAGCTTAAAGTAAAAATTTGGTTATTAGGGTCATGTTGTTTTCTTGTGAAGTTTTATTTTATTTTCGGACTTATTTATCACGAACCGTTGGTTAACAATGCAAACTAATGTTAGTGTGAAGAAAAAGAATAAGTAACTTTTGTATGATTTGTAGCCTATAGCTATCATGTCCAGGCAAAAGATGGGCTGATATAAAAATGAGACTGCAATAAGTGCTACATTTGGAACATGGACGGCCGCAGGGGTGGGGGTTAATCTGTGACTATATAGTAATTATGAGATCATCAAAAGAAAGGAAAACATATTAGAAGCAAAAAAATGAAAAAAAAATGTATGTTCCGATGGGGTATTTTCTGCAGGGAGAGTGGAATATTCCGGGGGTATTCTCTGTGGGGGGTATTTTCAGCGGGGGAGTATTTTATGTGGATGTTTTTTGGGGGGTGGGGATGGGAGTATTTTTTCGGGGGGAGGGGGGTTAAACACCTAGAACCTTAGAATCAGCATGAAAAACCAACAATGCATCAATTGTTGTCAAAATTCCCTTTTTAATTTTAGTTTAAATTTACCTTTTTTTTCCTGTTTGTTTTAAGTTTTAACATTGCCCCTTACTTATAGGTTAAATTTTGTTTATTCAACTTACCTATCTAGAAACCGCGAACAATATTTGTTTTTGTTTTTCAATATTGTTAATGAATTACTGAGATTAATTAATGAATGAAAAATTGCTACTGGTATTTACAGATTAAATGTGTTCAAACAGTTAGTGGTAATGAACTATAAGTAAGGAGCGACCCAGCTCAATACTCAATAGCTCAAAACTCTAAATAACGGAATTTTGATACTAACATATATAAGAAAAATCGGCTTATTATGCTGATTTCAAGTATATAATTTTCATTAAGTTCAGTATTACTCTTCAACGATTACGAGCCTGAGAATATTTGCTTGGTTTTTGGAAAAAGGGGAAAGCACTCACTAAAAATCTAAAAAAAATCTTAACGAAAGCAACACCATTAGATTCAGTGTATCAGAGAACACAACTGTAGAGGGTTAAAGCTCCTATCTGCAAAAATGTGGACTTTCCAAGAAGATATATTTTTTTCCATGTGGATGGCAATTATGCCCCCTTCCACGCCCTTTTCCCCCCAAAAATCGTTTGATCAAAATTTAGAGATGCCGTATCCATTTTGTTCAGCATGGTTTAGAGACCCAACAAATATGTCTTTAGAGTTAATTTGACCTCCCACAGCCACTGGGGAATCTTGAAAATAAAAAAAATTACCAGTTGTTTACGTGTAATATGTGTTATTTGGAAGTATGTATACTTTTTTCGGGTAAAGGATTGAATTTTCTGCAGAAGGAATTTCCGCAGGGAGAACTTTCAGTGGGCAAGGTTTCCGAGGGATGAAATTTGAAGGGAAATTTTACACTGGGGGGATTTGCCAGAATTCCTAAACAAAATTATTTTTATTTATTTTAACTTTCTCTTTATCAATCCAATCTTACGCGTGGAGATGTTAAAGGTAATTGTCCGGGATAATTTTTTGACGGGATTGAATTGTCTAGACGATCTTTTCAGGGAGAGGAGGGATTTTTCTGTAGAGATTGAGCCGGATTTCCTGGTATTAAAAAAGACATGAAAAAAAAATTCATCTGAAAGTACGCCTAAGGAGCAAGATTGAAATGAACAAAAAATTTACATATATGAAGGGGGTTAGCCCTCTTCAATACCTCTTTCTTTACGCTTAAGTTTGAATTTAGTCCAGATTTTGTAAGAACGACTGCCGAAACACAATTGTCGTTTAAATAGAACAATGAGAAGCTTAGCTACTAAAAAACTCAAGCGTGAATAGTCGGATGTTTAGAGGGGTCTATTCCCCTTGTTATGTTACCGTTTCTATTCGTTTTAATTTTTAATGGTGTTCCTTACTTTCAGGTGATTTTTTTATTAAACTCCTGGTTTAAGGTCATGTCTGCTTACCGAAGAATATTCATTAATTTGGAAAAATCATTGCACATGTTATTGCTCTGCATGCAATTATTGCCTTTCTATAGTTTATTTTTGTCATCTTTCTGAAGATAAGTGACATAAAAGTCTCGTTTTCGGGCTTAGCAACAAAGCAACAAAAAAAACAACAAAGATATTGTAAAACCTAAAGCAATGGAGTTCCAGAGTGTAATTCAGCCTATGTTTCTATTTTAAAACAATTTTGAAGTTTTTGCAGCAATAAGCGTTTTCAGCTACGGGTTCCAATCCCGTGCTTTGGCTCCAAAACCTACTCTGTCAAAGGCTTGACTTACTACTTGAATCCAAGGTCTACTTGAGCCTGAAAACGAAGCTAAAACCAATTTTGGCTCCCAAATTTTCGCAACGAAATTCCATTTTGTTTTTTCCCCAAAAATTCCCCGAACCTTGAAGACTTGTCCCCCGAAAACTCCCCGAATTCGTAAGACTTGTCCCCGATTTTTAAGATTCAAAAGTGGAATCCCAGAGGGTAACCGAGGCTTCCACAAACCCCGATGATGAGCAGAAACGTCTATATCTGCGCGGGAGAGTGATCGGTTCTAGCTTATGTTGGAACGTAGTTACCGAGGACCGCTCCTGGCTGCTATTGAACCAGTTGGGATGAGATAGATATTCGAATGGTTGTGGAAGTGTTCATCCCTTTGATGTTTCTGATTACCATGGATATAACATATGGCTTATATTAATTGAATGTTTATCATGGTTGACACCGTTAGTGATTCATCACCAAATTTGTTGACTTTACAGGTATTTCAGCAGCCTTACTGGAGTCCAAATAGATCTGGAAATTAAACATGTTTTTCTTCAACAGATTGAAATTGCAATTCGAGTTCGTAAATCCAATATTTTTGTTTCTCAACAAGTGGAAATATCAATAATGATTATGGAATTCCAATAAGGCCTTAAATATTCAATTCCAACGATTTTCGGCTGTTGAAATTCCAATTTTCGTTTTGACAAGCATTAATAACAATTTTTGTTAAACCTCTTAAACCTACCTACTCCCTTTAAATGCACCTCAGCATTCATAGAAATTACGCATAGAAGTTCTAGCTGAAGAAGATCCCCTTCGCTTCTCAAGATCGTCAGAATTCAAACCACATTGGAAACATCGATCGCTCGTTTTGATTGCACCCTTTTGCCGCAGTAAGCAAATATTTTTTTTTTATCAAAGTGCCTCATTCATTTCCAATATTTCAGTCCAAAAAGTTCAGGACAGACAAACAAAAATTGGAACCAGCATTATTGCATAAGCTCATCGATCATAATAATCAATCCAGAATCGTAGTCTTCACTAAAGTCCGTCAGGAGAGAAGAATCGAATGTCCAACAATGTCTCCAGCAAAAACAAAATGCTGAAAAATTATATCTCATTGGTGACGTAAATATGAGCTTTTCGTTTGAATATGAGCTGGGTTTGATCTTCACAGGCCAAAGACTAGTTGCCAACTAATTGTCAAATATGTCAGAAAAATATTGGTTGTTCATTCTTCACCTCACTGTATCCCCATGTCCCAAAGTTGTCAAAAGGACTTGTCACAGGCATGGCTTTGGGTATTATGTTGGAACTTTCAGGGAATGTATAGGGGAAGATCAATCGACCAAAAAGCAATATATACACGCTACTACTAATACTACTACCACTAGTACTGCTACTACTGCTACAACTCCAACTACTACTTCTATTGCAGCTACTGGTAAGGCTAAGAATAATAAGGTGAAATTTTCAGGAAATGTTGAGGGGGAAATTGAACTAAATTAAAATATACCGTTGGCATACATGTTATCAAAAGGGCGACAATATCATAGCAACAACTTATAGTATTAAGCTGAAATTTCAGGGAAT
Organism: Artemia sp. Qi Xiang Cuo; assembly: GCF_049724085.1. Classification (NCBI taxonomy): domain Eukaryota; kingdom Metazoa; phylum Arthropoda; class Branchiopoda; order Anostraca; family Artemiidae; genus Artemia; species Artemia sp. Qi Xiang Cuo. The sequence continues at coordinate 31,720,368 of NC_142809.1, forward strand.
GTTGAGACAGTCTTGAACTAAATCAAAATACACTATGCGCCTACAGGTTATCCAAAGGAAGTGTCAGCAATACCCCAGGAACTGTTTATAGTATTAAGTTGAAACCTTTAGCGTGTATTGACGGAGATGTTGAAAAACAAAAGATGCTAAGGTGCTATGTGCATACTCCTACTAATGCTACTGTACAGACAGTTTCAGCCTTTTCTTGATGTCATGACGTCACCACAGGTTCCACCCTATGAAAATTACGAATTCTTTCTTAAAGTCCTGACCTAATTTGCCAATGCCCTTTGCTTTAGCTGCCTTTATTTGTCTAGTTTTACATGACAGTTCAGGTTATAGATTTGTCAATTGTTTAGGTGATCGGACAAAACTTCTTTTTCTTCCAACGAACTATAATTTGTAACACTTGTAAATTTTCATTTTTTGGGGCTTGTCTTGTTTGATAGTCCAGGTTGTTGATTTTCACCCGTAGTGAATTTAATTTATTCAGGCTATTCTCTTGGTCTTATGACGTTTGATGGTTCGGGTGGTTCCAAAGAATCTGCTTTTTAATTCTCATCGCTATTATTTTCAATTTTGACGCGTTTTGATTCCCATTTTTCTGTTTTCTTCATTTAGGACTTTCTTTACTTCAGAAAATTTGCCAATGCCCTTTGCTTTAGCTGCCCTTATTGGTCTAGTCTTACATTTATTCTATTTTAAAAATACTTTGATTTAAATACAAAAGGTTTTTAACCCCATTAATTTCCTTTAAATGAGCCATTGAACAACTCTCTACGAATATCCAGTGCCAAGCTATCTTTGGAAGAAAAAAAGGAAAAAAAGATGCCGTTTAGGCAGAATACTGTAGTAGCTGTCACTTTTCTTGATTTTCAACCCAAAATATTTCCCTTGCTGTTCAAGCCAAGGAACAGAAAGTTGCATATATAGGCGTTTTGGACATTTTCTCTAACTTGTGACCTTTCTAGATAGTTTTTTTTTAAACCAGAATACCTTACGTTGGAAATTTACTCGAAACAATACGGAGCCGGTTTCAAAATTAAATAAATAAATAAATACACAATTATTGCTCACTTATATATATATATATATATATTTATGTACTATCTTTATAAATGAGCAATAATTGTGTATGTATGTATTTATTCTCCATATTTTTTCGGGAAAACTGACAACCGGGAATTTTCTGGTCCAAAAAAATGATATTTAAGTCAGAAGTTTGAGAAAATTCGTTAGGAGCCTTAATTTTGGGGAAAAACTTCATGTCAGTGACATCATTTTTGTATACATCAGTATTGCAATGATGCGACTCTGAACTGACGTATTCTGCACGAGACTTTTTTTTTCTTTAAGAATAACAACATTTGTAGAAGTGTTTTATTTTATCTTCAAAATTTTTTCAAGGGCTATGAAATGAAAATAGCAATCCGAGTCAACTAAGCTTTAAACCTTTGGTTTTCTTTTTTAAGATTTTTGAATTGTTGTAATCCCTTGTCAAAATATATACAAATATTTTTGCAATTACCAGTTTTCTACTGGTTAAGCAATTTAATATAAACTATTCCATGCAAGAAAATCTTCATCTTTCCAGATGAGTGTGACAAGTGTGACAACGTGATTTCAGTACTGATGTATATAAAAATGACGTCACTCACATATTTTGTTCTCTAAAATTGAGGGTTTTAACGACTTTTCTCGATTTTGTGACCTATATAGATCGTTTCTTTAGGCCAGAATACCCAAGGATGCTAATTTTCTCGAAGAAATATGGGGCCGTTTTCGAGAAAAAAAATTTATAAATACACAATTATTGCTATATATATATATATATATATATATATATATATATATATATATATATATATACATATATATATATATTATATATATATATATATATATATATATATATATATATATATATATATATATATATATATATATATATATATATATATATATATATATATATATATATATATATATATATATATATATATATATATATATATATATATATATATATATATATATATATATATATATATATATATATATATATATATATATACACACAATTGGTGCTAGAAATCGGACTTGCTTCAATAATCAAATATCGTAGAAAAATCAGCAGTATAAAACGACATTAAATTGCTTAAAGAGCAAAAAACTGGTAATTACAAAATTATTTGTATATATTTTAACAAGAGATTACAACAATAACGCTCCTTACAACCTTAACACACCCTGCGCCATCTTAATAATGACTAGTGCAACATTAGAATTTTTTAACATTTGAGGAAATCTATATGCAATGTTCTAGTTAATTAACGTTTTCTTTACGCTCTTATCGCGTTTTGGGATGGGCCTAGGATTGCATAAAGCCTCCATTAAACTAGAGGTCCAAGCGACTTTTTGCTGTCCTGTTCTAAGTCTGCTTAGTCTCTTTTCGCATATTTTGAAAGATTTAATGGTCCTCAGTGGCGGTTCTGGCCTCTCTTGCGCCCATGGCAAAGTCTTGATTGGCCTCCCCTCGCCTTGTCCCCCAAAAACTTTTAGGCCAAATTTTAACAAAATGTTCATTTATTGAAAAAAACAAATCTGACTTTTCTTACTTTATATGGAAAAGATATTGGAAAAATGAAAGTTTCGGATTCGATTGCTTATACTTACTGCCAGCTGCGCCATCATATTTTGATAAAAGTAAAATTTCAAAAATTTAAAATGATTATAAATCTTAGATTACTTATTTGAAATTTTGTGCCCCTAAAATTTCTGCGCCCGGCCACGTGCCCCAGCTGTCCCCACTAAAACCGCCTCTGATAGTCCCTGACCTATACTTGTGGGACCTGTTTCTTTTTTTTCCTGACGCCATAGCAACTTTAATGATTTAAGTAATATGAAAATTGCGACAGGTAAGTTACAACGGTAGAGAAACAATAAGATAAGATTTATTCACCATGAAACACGCATACAATATTACATTTTATTATTTTCCCAAGGGCTCATTGGCCTCTAAAGAAGAGGGAAAACAAACGAGTCACTTACTCATGGCAAAAAATAATCACTTATAGAGAGAAGAGCAAAAAGGAGCCACAAATAAATATAATAATAAACAAATAGTAATAATAATAAACAAATAAATACACATGAAATAAAAACTATAGAACGCAAAACCAAATATATTGAATAGACTAAATTAATCAAGTATATTGAACAGATTCCGATAAAATAATGATATATAAGAAAAAAATTGATAAAAATAGCTTATAAGAAGCCAGCAAACTTTTTAACAATTTTTTTGAAAATCCTGAAAGTTTGGCACCTTCGAGCTGATTCAGGCAACTTATTCCATGCAATATTACGCGCCGTTAAAGGATTGAAATAAGGAGTAAAATGAATTTGAATACGGTTTTTTATATTGTGAAGATAATAATTATTTTGATCAGAGGAAAATAAAAAATGGCGGAACTCTTAGGGCCTGGGGGAGGCCATGAAGAAGCTGATAAAAGTAAAACCTGCACACGAAAGAATATACGGTGATTTGAGATCGAGTAAAGGGATAACTCCTAAACGGTTAGTTTCCTGAATGAGCTTTCTAGCTTTACGTTGACGTAAGGTCTTACGGAGGGTTATGAGCCTTACGGAAGGCTTACGGAATCCAGTCTGAAGGGGAGAACAGAAAGCAAAAATTCAGTGTGAATGAGCCTTTACTGTTTCTAGCGTATTGTAATTCTTACTGAAGAATTCAGACATTTTGTACTGGACTTGTTGGGATTTTCAGAAACACATCTTAGCTATGCGGTGGGAAACATGAAATTAGGTGATATAGAATTTATTTATTCAGGTAGGAAGGATGGGCTGCATAAGCAGGTAACAGCGTTCATGATGAATAAAAAAGTTTCTAAGTCTTGCTTAGGTTGGCAAGGTGTTAATAATAGAATTGTAGTTGGTGATTTTACTGCTCCAAAAATGAAAATTTTGAGACTCAACGAACATATAAGACTGTCCGTTAGGGTAAGCCAATACAAAATTTCTGTAAACTGTATGCTCCTACTAAAAATGTACGCAGTGGAGGGGGGGGGGGGGTAGGGAACTGTCTCCATGCCACTTTTGGACACTTCTTCTTTGTGTTATCTAATAAAGTTTGGTTTTTCTTATTGGTATCCTTCACCGAAAATATCCTGCACATGGGGCTGACTCCTGTCCTTCCTCTTGCTCTGCATCTAATTTTGCCTCTATATCCGTCTATACCTTCATCTTTTTAATGTAAACAAAGCAGCGTAGTGGAAAGTCTCTTATGTGTTTGGCATCAAATTCAAATTTGTATTAATAAGCAGTCACATTCCAAATGAGTTTCCAACTGATTAACAAATACGTGAAACATTTGTTCCTCATTCCAGTGAGATCCTCCAAGAGCCAAGAAAATCTACGGCATTTACAAGGTCTGATGTTGCTAATGAGAATGCCTATGACCATTTGCAAGAACCTGCAGATGTTGCCAGTTTCCCACAGAGTGCACGGTAAGAAACCCCTATTTATTTTGGGGAACTTGTAAAAAATGAACTATATTGCGATTTTTCCTATTTGAGATTAGTTTAACAGTGCTTTTTTCTATTTTGGTTTATTTGTGAATAGTTAAATTATTTTGAACTTCTAGGGAGAAGGGGGACTTTTGACCACATTGGACTAGAGGAGGAGAATGCTGGCCTCAGATGGCTTGGTGTTGTGAGGAGTTTTAAGGTTCTCGGCTAATTGCCCTCGCATATCCCCACCGGTGAAAATTTCCCCGTAAAATCCAAAATCCCTCTGCGGACAATTCCCACCGAGAAGTTCACCTCACATGTAAAACTGAGCAGTCAAATGGAAAGTATATGGAATATTCTCCCTATATTCCAAAAATGGACAGAATGATGCTATAGAATATTTAATAGTACTAATTTTTATATTTTTATTCCCTTTAATTCTTCTTTTTTGTGTGTGTGTTTTTGGGGTTGAGTTATCATAGCAATGTAAGAAAAAAGGCTAATGAAAATAATTTCAAAAGTACACCCCTAGCCGATCTAGAAAATCTCTATTTTAGTGGGAAATCCCTAAAGTGGAAGCACTGATTGGCTCCGATATCTATGATACATGGTACCAGTGGGTCTAGGAGTTTACCCCCCCCCCCCTGGAAAGCAACCACTAGCGGGAAATACCCCCCTTGGCTGGTTGGTTTCCAATCCCTTTGACTTATAAAAATGGACTATAACTCTCAATTTCTTATCGAATGAACATCCTCCTAAGTTTCTAGGATATTTAGGCGGAGCTGGGGATGAAAAAGTGGCAGTCCCCCTCCTTTACGGAATAAATTCTGCTAATTTTGGGTTTTGATGTTACTCTTTACTTTCATAATAACAGCGTAGATAGGAAATATTCCCAGAAATCAAGAGAGATTAAATATCAATTTCGCATTTTTTATCCATTTTTTTTAGTCCCCTCCTAAAAAATAACCCCCCAAGCAAAAGTCCTGAATACAGCCTCGGGGTTTATAGATCAATTTCTACTTCCACCCTTCCCTTGTCTCTTAGAACTATGTCTTTATCTGAAGGCTCAATGAGAGTTGGGATATTTTGGCATTAAAATGACCCTTTGAGGCATTACAATTATTGCAGGAAGTTATGAATATTCAACTGCTTAATTCTCCGTAATAAAAAAAAAGTTTTACCAAAAAACAATAATTTCAATCGGTCCAGCCTACTGACCACTTGAAATGTTTCTATACAAATCTCTTCCATTATCGGAATAAAAAGTTGCATTCTGGTGTAATCCAAGTGAATGCACATTCCCCATTGCAAGCTTAAGTGAATAAGTAAATGAGTAGTTCCACGGTTCGTTTCGGGACTTCTTTCCTGTGTTTCATTTTTCTTCAGATGCACCCAATGCGCGCAAAATTAGTTAATGTGAAAACCAACAAATTTGACCTTGAACCTTTTTTTTTAGGGTTCTTTTTGCCAGTCTGCCAGCCAAATCGACTATAAGCTCACCTGATTCTGAGTATAAACGTCGAAAGGAATGAAGAATTTGAATACTGAATCATTTACAGAGCAATATCCTTGGGCCAACAAAGTGTGCGTCTTCGTGCAGAGTTGAAAGCTATCCAACGGTTTGTTCCTAGCTCGCAAGATCGTGATCCACCCTTGCTTACTTGATCCTCTTTGATGATAAGTGGAAAGAGTTTTCCTTCGCTTGAATTATAAAGAAATCGAGTATTGTTAAGGATAATTCGGAAAGACTATGTTAGCTAAGAAACGGTGAAGAAAAGAAACAAGCAGAAAACCAATTCCTTGCATGTTGAGCGTGCTAATTGCTTTCATATCTTTCGAATCTTTAGCAAGAATGTAATTTAATGAGTAGTTATAAATTCAAAATTTCAGCTCCATAAAGACTCTCCAGTAAAAATGATATCCTATTTACAATTTAAAAAAATACTTACATTCTAATACGTGATAAAATTGCCTGGGTACAGCTCAAAATTTGTGACAGGATGTTTGATTTTGAAAATAATGCCGAATGAATCTACCTGCTTTGGGCATGACAATGGTGACAAAGGACGACTCGGCAACAGTTCTAAGAGCACAATAACCTTGAAATTGAGACACTTTGTAAGGTTGAAGTTGCACTTGCAGGCTCACAAGGATTTGCGTTACTACAAGTAGGATATGAACTACAACAAAAATACTTCTTATTCAATTATTGTATTTCGGTGATGTACAAAAATGACAATTTAAGTGTTGATCGATTTGTAAGGTGTAGTTGGGAACTGATAGGACATAAATGGACTGATTGGCCACTCCTGCATATAAAGTTGCATTTGTCCAAAAACGATAGACCTAGATAAGTCTTCTCAATACGATAGTTTATGTTCCATCTTATTGTGATTTGTTCTCTTACTTTAATGAGCGATTGTTGCGACACCCGAAGCGCAGAAATTGTGTCAAAGAACATTCTCGTTTAAATATGATTATTCATTCCTTGAAGAACAAGCATGTAGTATTATTTATATGTGTGAAAATATGTGATGTTTACGACTGGTAAAACCAGAGTGCCATTCTTCTGCCATGGTTTCTACTTTACCTTATGATGACTATGTCCAGCGCGTGAAAGAGAAATAGTTAAAGCTTATATGATACCTAAATAATAACAGGAAAGGACCTAGGACAAACGTGATAGGTCATTCCCTGACGATCATTGTACTAAAAAAAGGAAATGATAAAATTGATGCAAAAAATGTAAAATTTCTAAAACTTTTAGTAAAAAAAAGTGGGACGAAATTACAATTATAGTCCGGAAATTTGGATTTCATGTTCTGAAAGTTTCTAACGGGAAAGAAAAATATAAAAAGAATAGATTAACAAGACCATAGAAAAACAAGAAATGACAAAACACATCTAAACACATGTTTCCATACAGTACAACTGTTCAAAAATAACTACTGAAACTTCCTTATTTATGACACTACTAAAGCAGTAGCACAATCAAAATTTGTCTTCCAGTACGAACATCATTCAAAATAGAAAAGAAATTTTTCAAGCAAGATACAGCAATCACATAAAAAACACACAATACTCCAGTAAACTTGATTAATAAAACAAGTTTTTCTCTCATAAGAATCAAACATAAAAAAACAACAGAAACCATAATGTAAAAACAGATTTCAAAAATACGGAAGCATAGACAAAGAACACGAGAAAAGATTTGATACCAACACACATATGAAGTGATCTATTCAATGCCGTTTAGGTGTGGGATGGAAAATAATGAATAATTGTGGTTTCTTCTTCAAACTTTAACAAATTAAAAGATTGGTTTATAAGGATTTCACTTTATACGATTGGTACGTGTCCATAACCTCCCGCTAACCAATATTCTTAAAGCATAATGTGGCATTATACAACTGGTACAAGGCCGTACCCAGGATTTTTTTTCGGAAGGGGTTTTACTCGGAGATTTTTTCGGGGGGGGGGGTACACAAAAAAACTCAAAAAACGCATTCAAAATTTATTTATATCCATTTTTGTTACGTTTTTACGAGTAGAACAAACATTTCGGGGGGGGGGGGGGTCAAACCCCCAAGATCCCCCTCTGGGTACTGCCTTGGGTACCAAAGCCACCATTTCTATATTGTACACTCAGTCACAAGAGAGTATACCTTGTTTCTTTTCATGTGTTTAACCAGGTGGCTATGATCTGCCAAAATATAATTTTTTTTTTCAAATCCATTTTGTTTATATCCATTTTTGTTACGTTTTTACGTGTCGAACAAACATTTCGGGGGGTGGGGGGTCAAACCCCCTAACTCCCCCTCTGGGTACAGCCTTGGGTACCGAAGCCACCATTTCTATATTGTGCATTAAGTCACAAGAGAGTATACCTTGTTTCTTTTCATGTCTTTAACCAGGTGGCTGTGATCTGCCAAAACATAGTTGTTTTTTTTCAAATTTTGAGAAAACTGCAGAAATGCAACGAGGGTTGTAATAGCGGCATGATGTATAGGGGCAAGGGTTGTATTGATAATGGAAGACACTTTTGATTGTTGCTATTTACATTTGTATGAACAATGGAGCCAATTTCAATTTTTTTTCGTAATCCATGTCACCACTTCCTTTAAATTTAATCATTCATCAGTTTGGTGTTTTGATACTTCTTTGCTATGTAGGTTATGTTTAGGTGTGAGCGTTTATCCTATTTCCTTTTTATTCTATTGCGTTTTTCTTAAAATTTGGTGTTCCTTCCCTTTTTTTATTTTTATTTATTGCTTTCCCGTTAAAAAGATCAGGAAGGTAAGTCAAAATATTTGGACTATAGTTAGCTTCTGGCCTTGACTGTCCTTTTTAATCCGCTTTACGGTTGCAGTTTATACACACACACACACACATATATATATATATATATATATATATATATATATATATATATATATATATATATATATATATATATATATATATATATATATATATATATATATATATATATATATATATATATACATATATATATAACTAATAGTCTATATGATTTTTAAATTAGGCTCAACTTTATTAATGTTTATTTTAAGTTTTGTAGCACACACTGTTGTGCCATACGAACACTGTAGATCGAACGAGACATTCTTTTTTATTTTACAGGACAAATCTGTGATAAAGTGCTTTCAAAATATGACACATTTTTAGAGTATCATAATATGTTTTAGTTCTAGTCACCCTATTTAAGCTTAGCACTGATCTTCACTATATTTAAATATTAAAGTTCGGTTAGTGGGATTTTTTTTTTTAAGCCCAACGCCATCTTAATCCTTTTAGGTTTATATTGATTCTACTTATTTGTATCATTTATTTTGATTTATACTTGACGCTTGTTAAAAATGATAATACAATCCTACGGTGTTTATGTTATAATTATTTTTTTGGGGGGAAATTGAGTTTACTTGGCGGCTATGCTGAATTCTGTCGTGCTATTGTATGATTGCCATGAACGATTTTATTGTCAGCTTAAAGTATCTCTCAAAGAAACAGATTTTCAGAACGTTTTTTTTTTATTTTGGAAAATTGTCATTAGATTACGCAATTAGTTGCGAATAGAATTGTATAGTGATTTTGTTTTTTTCAGAACATGTTAATACTTAAATTTTGAAAAAAAAATACTTCTTCAACATTTGTGCATCCAAGGGGAGAGCGTTGGGGTATATAATTCCCACTAGTGTGAAAAATAGTATTAATATGTATGTTTTGGGTGATATTAGCTGTGAAATTATAACTTCTGTATTTTGTCTCCTACTCTCCTCCCCCCCCCCCGATATGAGTTGACACCAACTTCCTCACCTTGGATAGACCCTAGCGAGACCCAAACTCAATTGATCATAGAGATCAGTTTAATGGAAGTCTTTCCTGATAAATCATCATCTGAAATATTTTTGCGTAAGTCTTTACTATTGTTTGCCGCGCTTTATTCAGCCTAAGTTTTTCATACGGTGTTGTATTTTGCATTGAAGTGTTTTTGCATCGTTTCAATTATAGAGTGTTTTTAAAATATTCTTTAGAAAATAGAGCGTTCTCCTGTATTGATTTAACAAAAGATTTTCCCTTCATATTATAAATTGACAACTGATGGTATTTATTTAATTTGTTTCATGTTTTCCTCTTCAGAAGTATTTAAGTTCCATGATAACATTGAAACTTTAAAATTCATATTAAAACCTATTTATGAACACCTAGAATTTTTAGACTGCACCACGAGGGTTTTAGCAACGTGTGCCTCTTTCCAGGTTAAACCTCGAATGATCAGATTTTTATTTATTAACAGCACTGGCTATAAAAGAAAATTCTGCTAAATAATGATGGCTTGATGATTCTCGTTGGATCTGATGTATCAATTGTAGACTATTCTCAGAATCTTCCATCATCTAGAATTTGGGTTATCACATCAGAAGTTACTTTTCAGGAAGTTTTGTCATTATGAGGCCACAATAAGAAAATATTTCAACTAATTTATCAGAATTCTCCCGGTTTCTGCACTTTACAGTTCGTAAATCTTTTACTTGTCTGGAAACATGGGAAATTCAACCAAAAATTAATTATTTTTATTTTGGTATAAGGTGTTCCATTAAAACAACTCCCAAACAGTTAAACCTATTAAATCCAAAACAGCCAAATTTGGATGAAAAAATTATGAATTAATTTTTGAGTACTAATGCTATTGACGACTAATCGCAACACAAGCCAAAGAGCACGAGTTTTGGCCACCTGACGTCCTTCGTTCATTAAATTCGATCTAATCATCTTAATATTTCCGTTATTAAAGCCCAAAAAGTGGGATCGAAAGTGTATCAACCGTTTACTCTTACGGTTGATCAAGATCATTCAAAAGAGAGACTAGGACTGTCCTTAGGCAATTTATGTTGAAACATCCTGCATATCTTCTTCAGTTTTTTTTAAGTGCCCACTTTTCGGAGCCATATTTGACCGCTTTCATTATTTTGGCTTCTAGCATCGTAATCTTAGCTCCAAGACTATTTTCCTATTCTTTGAATTTTTTTTTTCAACACATAAAAATAACCTTCTGCCTTTGCTATGCATCTTCACTGTATCCACTGACCTTTCTAAAAAATGTTTCCATATTCAGCTTCAATGTAGCACCTGTAGCAATAATGCTATCTATGTAACTGAGCCTATCTAATCGGCCAATTTTCTCTAAGCGACTTAGTCTTCTTAGCGTTAATGTTCAAACCTCTCCTTGTCCCCTGAACTCACAGAACTTCCTAAATTTCATTTATATAGTAAAGTTTTATCTAGGAGATAAAGATTATATGGATATTCTAAGAGTGATTATTGATCAGTCATATTATCCATGAAGACATATTACGGATATTCTAAGTGTTTCACCTTCCCGTGTAATAAAATTTTCACCCATAGGCTTTGTGTAGTATGCCACGCTACGATAGGAGCTTCACTAAAGCTTTTCCATCCTTTAAATCAAAAGCCTGTTCATAATCTATAATACATAGGACTATAGGCGTCGGATATTTCAGACCATTATCAATTGTCAATTTCTCGTGTCATATCGGTTAACACATCCACTTCCTTTCCTAAGACTACCAGATCTTCTGTTAAACTTTACCTACTGTGTCTCTTAGTAAAATAAGCTTTGGTACCGTCTCTAACTCCTCCTTGTTTCTTATACCAAGCCTGAAGATGGATTTTCTGCTAATAATCCAAGGTATTTTTCTAAATTTCTTCCCTATAACATCTTTTTGTACTATTTCCCAACCTGGCGTCCTTACATATTCCCACAAGTTTCTGGCATTTTCGAATTCTAAACTCTCCAATTTTTTGTCCAACTATTCTTGGATTGCTAGTCTCAAATACACTATTCTTATCCTGAAATCCATCAACATTATGACTGCCTGGTAAGTAGTTACTCTAAGCTTCAAGAATAAATTCACCCTGGATATTACTAAATGGTGCTTTTACTGTTGACATCAATAACTGCCTAAATATTCAAGTATACTGTATTGATTCTGGCAAGGTACGTGCTTAAATACTGAAGTCTAGCGTAGACAAAAAAGAAGCTTTCTCATTGGACGATTTCAAGCCTTAGACGTAAGGACTCTAGAACTAGATGCTTGGCTAACACTTATTCTAGCCAAGCACCGGATTTTACGCGTAAACAGGAGCTTTCTAGACACAGACATTTAGCCAGACATGTATATAGGCGTAAAAGTCTAGCTAAAATGCATGTAAACGCCAGTTAACCAAATACTGCATTGTTTATAACAAGAAATTTTGCCAAAGAACTTGTAGTAGTTTATCATTGCCATTTCCTTTTCCTATACCAAATCGGCCAAAGCTAAGAGACCATCTATTCCCGTTTATACCAATCTTTACGTTAAACTCAACTAATAAAATACCATGTTTCTACCTGGGATCTTGTTTAGTTGCCACTGTAACCGTATGTATTAGTAGTGTTTTACTTCTAAAAGGGTATACACTAATTTGACTTTACCTTCCATTTTTTTAGCTATAAAGATCCATATTACCCTGCATTCCTACCTGAATAAGCAAATTCCATTTTCTCTAGCTCTAGAAAACGATTTCAAAAACATTCGAAAGGTCCAGGCCAATCCGTCAAAAAACTGTCAACAAAATTTCAATACGGTAATATTAGTATTTTAACGTAGTAGCAATCCATTATGTGATTTTCATATTATTCAAATCATTGAAAGCGTTAGGGCTTAAGAAAAAGCAAACGGCCCCCACCACAGTAAGTAGGGGACCAATAACTCCTTCTCCTGTCTAGATGAGTGCTTAAGCCGGCTTACAACCAAATACTAAGAAGTCCCCAATGGAACTTACCGTTGAATAGAGATTTTGAGCAAACCTAGGCTCTTCGTCCTCAGTACTTGACAACACGCTCATATCTGCCATTTTTTGTATGAGCCTGACAATATTGTATATCATTGACAGTGGATTGCTTCTGCTTTCCTTTCTTAGTCTTATCAGGAATCTGCAGACTAGTGGCGACAGTCTCCTCCCGGGTCTTTGTTGAATGATTTCACAGCTTTCTTCCTTAAGAACCTATCCTTTCTCTTAGATCAAAGAGCTGTTTATCAGAATGCTCTTCTACTAGAACATTTACTTTTGAACCATTTACAAAAAAGTCAAACTTGAGCATAAAGAGCGAAGGTTCAGGTGGCGGAAACATTCCCTCTTTACTATTGTAGAAAAATGTAACTAACTGAATTTTTACGTTACTGTTGGATGTCGTAGATGAAATTCCTCTTGTTATCAGATAAATATTCCCTCTCCTCTCATTTAAATTTGTTTTTCCCCTTTTCCGCTATTTTCAAAAGCCTTGATTTTTCTTCATTCTGTCTTTGTATGACTTATTTTGGTTCCTTTGTGCTTTATTATTTGGCAGAAACAGTTTTGGATGCGTTTGAATTAAGTGTGATTGGCTGATCAATTCTGCTCTACCTAGGTCGCAGCTTTATGCTCATTTATAGAGGTTTCAATGAGAGTGATTATTCCTTAGCCCGAAATAGGTTGGGGAAGTTTGTCAGAGCTGATTGCTTCAGCTTGGTTGTAATATATTTTCAAAACAGAGGGGAAATATCAGAAATTTAACTTTCTTTTGCAGATAAATGGTTAGGCAGTTCTGGGCTAAAGACGATAGTCTACAAGAATACGTGGATTTTAGGCGAGTTCTTAGTTATCGAACTTAGCACGGGTTTCCTTCACTGGGGCCCTAACAGCGTCGGACGGTGAAATATGGTGAAGTGTAGTCCTCACATTCCTATAGTCACTCTTTACTTTCATTTGAAATTAATTCTTTTGTTCTTAATTTGGGCCCGTTTAAAATCAAATTGAGGGTAATCCTATGCATGGGGTAGAGGGAGGGCTTCTTGTCCCTCTCAGCCTCCCGCTCTTACCACTAAAGGTTGATAACATTGCTTGTATAGCAAAGCTTCAAGACTGAAGACTTATTTTGAAATATTCATTTCATTTAACGAAACGAGATTTTCCAAATATGAGGTAGGCTGCCGTCTCCAATAAGCTCTTGACGCTTAAGTTACACTTGATCAGCGTTCTCGATATTTAAAAACTAATATTTTTCTTAAAAAGCTAACGATTGCACAATAAGAGGTAAATCTCAATCATCTAGTATGAAAAATTGTTCTAAATTACTGAAACACATAAAATTAAAAATTTATGTAATAAAATGTATAAATAAGAATGTTACTGTTGGAATTCTTTCCCAAATTTAGAGCCTGCAGTTAGATATTCGTAGATATTGCCACCAAAATAAGAATTCAGGATAAACATTTATTTCGAAACAGCCAATATTTCAAAAGCTTTAAAGAAACATAAAATAAGAAAACACCAAAAAATAATCTAGCAACTCAAAGAATAAAAGAGAAAATCCAAAGAAGAACAGAAACTATTTTCTTTATTTGAAATATAACTAACTATCTGCTTTAATTTTAACTGGCGTGTCATTGAATAAAGCAGCAACGTTAAAAGACGAGATCAACACTCCAGTTAAACTTAACAAAAACTAAGCAAGTAGTTCTCTTTTTTTTCAAGGTCGCGCTTTGTAGTCTTGTTTAATGTGAATAATTTCTTTAGCGATATTATCTATCTTTAAATAATTGACACAAATTTCACTTATTGTACATATTTATGTTACCGTGAATAACAGCCAATATTTCAAAAGCTTTAAAGAAACATAAAATAAGAAAACACCAAAAAATAATCTAGCAACTCAAAGAATAAAAGAGAAAATCCAAAGAAGAACAGAAACTATTTTCTTTATTTGAAATATAACTAACTATCTGCTTTAATTTTAACTGGCGTGTCATGGAAGAAAGCAGCAACGTTAAAAGACGAGATCAACACTCCAGTGAAACTTAACAAAAACTAAGCAAGTAGTTCTCTTTTTTTTTCAAGGTCGCGCTTTGTAGTCTTGTTTAATGTGAATAATTTCTTTAGCGATATTATCTATCTTTAAATAATTGACACAAATTTCACTTATTGTACATATTTATGTTACCGTGAATAACAGCCAATATTTCAAAAGCTTTAAAGAAACATAAAATAAGAAAACACCAAAAAATAATCTAGCAACTCAAAGAATAAAAGAGAAAATCCAAAGAAGAACAGAAACTATTTTCTTTATTTGAAATATAACTAACTATCTGCTTTAATTTTAACTGGCGTGTCATGGAAGAAAGCAGCAACGTTAAAAGACGAGATCAACACTCCAGTTAAACTTAACAAAAACTAATCAAGTAGTTCTCTTTTTTTTCAAGGTCGCGCTTTGTAGTCTTGTTTAATGTGAATAATTTCTTTAGCGATATTATCTATCTTTAAATAATTGACACAAATTTCACTTATTGTACATATTTATGTTACCGTGAATGTCCGAAATCTGGTTAACATCGATATTCGCCGGTGAATGTTCGAAATTTCTTTTTCTCTGCTTTGATTCAATTAGCTTTGCGATTAGGGCCGTATCCAGGAAGGACCTTTTTCAAGGGAGGGGGAGGGGGTTTACTAAAGATTTTTTTCGGGGCGGGGGATGGCTTACAAAAAAAGTTTAAAAAAAGCATCAAGAATTTGTTGATATTCATTTTTGTTACATTTTTTACGAGTCGGACAAACATTTCGGAGGGTTTAACCCGCTAACCTCCCCCCTCCCGACACACATGAATGCGGCCTTGTTTGCGAGTCAGCTTCTTCAGTCTTATGCAAGCTATGATGGTAAAGGTTAGGTTGGATTATGTTAGTTTAGGTTAGATTAAACTCGGTTATAAATAACAAAAATGAGTTAAAAATCTAAGCTAACACAACCTAACCAAACCTAATCTAACCTGTCATCATCAAACCTTGCATTAAATTTAAAAAGTTGACTGGCAACGCTGACTAAGTCCAAGGAGAAAAAAAAAAGGTATTTCGGACATTCACCGGTGAATGTTAACATTCGCGATTTTCGAACATTCATGATAACACACACACACACACACACGCACGCTATATATATATATATATATATATATATATATTTATATATATATATATATATATATATATATATATATATATATATATATATATATATATATATATATATATATAAATCCGTTTTTGTGTGGGTGGGGGGAGGGATCGTTAAGGACAGGGGTGAATACAGGCCCGTCATTCCACCTAAACATAGGGGGAAGGGGCAAAAATTTTTAACGCACAGGCCCGTCATAAAAAAAAATGTCAGCAGGGGTAGGAATTCCAGTTATATCTTTTTAGATTTAGTGAAGGCCTAGTACTTAAAAACACAGATAAAATTCAAGGTTTTTTCAATTATCTGGAAATTTAAGTGCAATAAAAAGATAAGAGGACTAACAAAAAAAAATAAATGGACTAATAAGTGGTTAAAAAGCGCAACAAGGGTTTGAAGACTATTTTCTTATGCAGCAGAATGGCCGATAGCCTCGTCCTCGTTGAGACAATTTGTCTCTTCCTTATTGTAGGCCATGACAAGTAGATTGCTAAGCCTTTCGTCACCACAGGCTATGCGTAAATATGTTTTTATTACGTTTAATAGTGCTGAACAATCTTTCGTTTATCACAGAAGTCATCGGAGGAGAAAGAGTCATGTATATAATGTTAATTAGTTAGCTGAAGTCACTTGGCAGCTTGAAAAGCTCGGGTCGAACTTCAAAAAATATTGGACAGGCAAATTGGCATCGGTTGAAGAAGTAATTTCGCTGCCACAACTTGCGAGGGAAGAGCTAGATTTATAATCCCAAACGTCGAATAGAAACTACACAAATTTTGCACTTTATATTTGGTTGGAAAATTTGGTGATTCTTGGGTCAGTGCAGACAAAATTTCGTAAAGGTCACTGTTCTCATTGAAGCGCTTGTTAGTTTCGACGATGAATCGATCAACTGAAGAATGGAGAAGACTAACTTTGTCGCTCTGATGATCAGTACTACTGTCACTACTCATTCTCCCCGTGGTGGAGAAACCAAAGTAATTCCCTAAGGCTTTGAGAAAGTCTTTCTTGCCTTGGTCTAAGAGGTATTTTCATCAATCGGAATGTTCATTAAAGATGCTATTGCGTTTGTTTGCCTGACATAGGCCAGTTAAAATTTGTCTTTTTGGCTGTCCTACAAGCTTTTCTTAGTTGCTTGGAACATTTGAAGAGCTGTCAAGTAGCTAAACCTCAGATTATAGGTCAATGAAGCTGAATATATATGACAAATTAGTTTTTCCATCACAGCCAAGTAACATAAAAATGGCAGAGTAAAAACTCGATCCCTTTAACCCTTGGCCTCAGCTACAACTTCAGCACTGGTTCACTGCTCATAAATATCGAGCCACATAAATAACCGTAAAAAAACAAGACAAAGCTCGAGAGTACTCATTTAGCTTTGGCTGGGGAGGAGCCGCAACTGGGGAATTTGAGAGTTCTAAACAAATGCACGCGGTAGAAGAAATGGATTAAGCCTCTAGTGCAGCCACTGAAGTAGAAGTATGACTTATGACGGGTGTTGGGTTAGCAGAATCCATCTCAACAGTCATTCCAGCTGCGTCGAAAGAGGATGTTGTGTTTTTGGGGTACTGGATACATGCCCACTTTATCTGTTGCATTTTTGGCGGTAGAGTTTCTATAGTTGTCAAGGCAAGAGCTATTTCCATTGGAAATACCATTTCTCATAATCGTCATCTCCTAACAAAAGTCATCAAACGCCGTATATCAGATTCCTATGCTTTCATAGTCTCTGCTAAGCTTCGCTTCAATCGCCGTTATCTCGCAATGCTGTAAAACACTGTTGGTCTCCCCCACATCTTCTACATTACACCCTAAAGGAACATTCTTACAAATGTTGATAAATTGAAAATCCGCTCCACTTTTTCCCGTTTCGCAAAATACCTACTGAGATATCCAACTAGGGCACGCAATTCAAAACTCATCAACAGTCTTCATATTATATATAGGATATAGCAGATCCTACTACAGCTGCTGCTAAACTTATGGAGAAACTCAACCCTAAGATTTCAAGACATGCTTGGAGCCAACTTCTTCAACTATTGTTACCTTGTCGTAGTTGTATAGTGATATGTTACTTTTTTTATCTCTTTGTAGTGCTCCATCATTTTCTTTTTGTAAAAAGACGGGTTTACAATAAATAATAATAATATTAATAATAGCAAAATTTTGAAGCAGCCCAAGCGATTGTTAATTTCATAAAAAAAAAAAAAAAAAAATATGCTCAGGTACCGAAGAGACCGCTCATTTAGAAAATTTAGACAAGTCTGTTTCTAAGGTATCCTTAGCCCAAGCTATCCCCAAAAGTTCCTTCCTCGCATCACCTATATAAAAACTTTTGATCAATTCGTAAAATTTTTTAATGACAAATCTAGCAGAAGTCGACATCCTGTTAAAATGAGATAAAGTTTGCAGATTGTAAACCCTTCCTCAAAAATAAAATGAAAGCAGTAAGAGCTACACGCTCATATAAAAATTGTACTGCAATCAGCCATGAGGTTTCAATTGCCGATTTTTCTTATACAAACTACATTAGGTCTAAAACTATGTTCATCTGCTTTCGTTACTGCACTAATTCATCAGCATTTATTTACTGCTTTTGTATTTTCATTACGGTAAAAAGAATGCAAGTAAAAAAATTTGCGGTCGGCGCACATGGACCCTCTCGCTGTTCTGATCAATCTTTACACTATTTGCAAATAATAATAAGTTATAGTTTCAAACCCATATAGAAAACCCTCCTCACCTAAACCTGTCATGCATACAATCTTCTAAGCCCTAGAAATAAGAAGATGGTACAGGCAGTGGCTCAGCAATACCTTCATTGGCCCTAAATTCATTCCTGAAAGTGTTATTCGCTTAACTCAACGACTTTCTAAGTTAGCAAGAAGCCCCCTAAACTGGAACTTTACCCCATATTTTCATAATTTACCTTGATCTGTCATTTTGACAGTACGGGTCCCATCAGAAACAAAGTCTTGGGTCCCAGGTTGGTAAGATAAAATTTTAATTCTGAAAAATGGGCATCACAAGCCTAGATGAACCAAATTCACATTTCAAAATGGTGAATAAAGTCTTTGCAGAATTTTATCAGTTTGAGAGTCAACATAGAAAAGGTTGGTTTTGATCGTTGCTTCTCCAGCACCTTTCTGTATACTCACTTTTCTATTTACAAGAAGAATGGTTATGCTAAATTACCTTTAGGTTGCTTTTGTTAAGTCTTATTTCCTCTTTCCAATTATTAATTTGACTTTGATCTACTTAATCTACTTCTTTTTAAATGGTTGAAATTGTCGGAAAGGCGACTGGAAGTCTGGTGCGAGGCATAGATTATAAAGATTACACCGGCTAGCAGTTGTATCGCGTCCAAAAAATTTAACTTGAACACAATTTCGTAAAAAGAATGATTTTAGCTCAATGAAACCAGTCTATTTATCTTCTCATACATGCGTCATTACTTTTTGCTTTTGAGGGAGAACATATTAATCATGAAATATTTACAGAGCTTTTAGAAAACTGACGGACATTAAAAGAATTTGAGATGTGTAGCAGAAA
Organism: Artemia sp. Qi Xiang Cuo; assembly: GCF_049724085.1. NCBI lineage: Eukaryota > Metazoa > Arthropoda > Branchiopoda > Anostraca > Artemiidae > Artemia > Artemia sp. Qi Xiang Cuo. The sequence goes on from NC_142809.1 coordinate 31,740,015, forward strand.
TGTTTTAAAGAGATCCTTGTTATTACTGTTTATTTTTCTGCTGCAATGCTCCAAAATTTTGAACTTCTCGTTCTAAATTATATTTTTATTAGTTTTACTACTTGACACTTAAAAAGAACCGATGAGTATTGTTATATTGTGATGAAGAATGAAAGGTTGAAAAACATCACTACCCCCCCCCCCCAAAAAAAATGACGAGGTTAAGCGTTATCTGAATGAATGTTTGGGGGGGGGGGTCACCAACGAAAATTAGACTTCCCATTTCTGTTCATCGTTTTTCCAACCCTGTAATTAGTGCAGCTCTCGACGTTCTGGGGGAGAGACGTGCGCCAAAACTACCCCTTGGTGGCTTTGGAAAAAAAACTTTAAAGAAACCACCTCTAACAACTTACAGTTATTTATGTAAACTTACATCTAAGCAGTTTAAACAAATAAATCCTTGTAGTAGCTATGAGTAGTTTAAGTCCTTTTATTTGGGAATTGCGCTTCCTTTTTATGGTCAATCTCATCTACTGGAATCATTCCTGGCCTTAGCATCATGCCGTTTGGCTGTACAAGGTATTTCGTCGGTTGATAGCAAAAAGGTCGTAACTAATTCCCCTGGTCGAAATTGCGATACAAACACTATCAAACGTTATTGTTTATGAGCTATCTAGAGGTATATTATTTTTTTTTCGAGCGATACCTCTTAGCTGAACAAATCAACAATACAACTTTATCGTAAGTGGATGTTGCCCCCTTTTGTGAAAGGGAAATTTGGTGTAACTAACCGGAGGATTAACCTGGGGACTTTTGTCGTAAGTGTATAGCCGCCATCACAACCATTTGTTGTTTTTGTGTAGTTTGTTGCGCCTTTTGTCGTTTACTACGCAGTTTGGCCTGAAACAGTTGCAACAGGTCGTGGGGCAAACGGACTAAAATGTGGTGTCGTCTTCATGGTTAAAAAAATTCTCGCTACCTATCCCAACATTTCTGAGATTACCGCTTGGTCGGATTCATGTGTGCCACAACTTCGCTATGCAGCATGTACTTTGTAAGTACCCTTGTCTGTTGAAAGTACCAATGAAATAGTGTGAGCCGGATCACACGAGCACACAGGAAGTGGATACAATACATAGTTGTATCTGTAGAAGTCTCAAGCAATCTGAGGTACATTCACCACTGGACATAGGGAGGCAGCTCAAAAAAGTTAGCACAAGTAGTAAGTCGTATAAAGGTTAAAATCCTACCCGCAAACTTACGCATGAGGCAGCGGGTATGCGTGTAGGTTTTCAACGAATTGGGGTTACCAGGGTCATTAGCAAAGAGGTATCATTTCTATAGAAGGTATAGTAATTTGAAAAATCATATGGAATTTGCTTGAAGGTATATACTTTGCATACGCGCCCGTAGCAAACAGGTTGGTTATAATCTGTTCTGGTTCAAGTTTTGTCTGGCACAATTAACTGAATTTCTATTTCATGATAAACAAGTGTTTTTTTTAGGTTACATCCGTGTTGGAAAAACAGGTGTATCTTTTTAGTTTTCTTTACATTACATATTAGTAATGGAATTGAATTCAAAGAGAATAGTTTTTATTTGCAAGGATATTAGTAGAGGAAAAAAATGAGGGGTGCATTTACATTATTGGAGATTAATGATGGAGCTAACAACAGTGATGTAATTACTTCTTTAGTTTACGAGATTTGCGAATTTTTTGCGAAAAGATATTTGCGTAGACGCTTACAAGGGACATTGCTAGAAAGTATTCAATAGCTTAATTGAAAAGTAACGATAGAATGACATTGTGACTTGACGTAGCTTCACCTCGCCGATGTGGTCTGTATAATACGTAATTAACGTTTGAAAAATATTTTCATTTTAAAAAGAATGGGCTTAAAAGTGTTATGAGGGGGGGGGGGTGCAGAGAGGGGTGAGGTGCACGAGGGTTCAGTTAAAGGAGGTACAGTTGCACGGAGGGTTTCGGTTATACACGGGTTCAGTTACAAGGGGGGTTCAGTTGCACGGGGGTATCCCTTTTTTTTCGTAAATCGGGCTCCCTGTTTTCAAAATCCCTTTTTCTTCTGAGACTTGGAGCATTTGGAGGCTAGATATTAAACGTAATGAAATTTAGCACGGGGGTTCAGTTGTACAGGGGTTTCAGTTATACAGGGGTTCAGTTACATGGGGGTTCTTTGTGTTAAATAAGTAGTTTTTGTATCGTTTAAAAGAACTTTACGGGGATTGAGAGACTCAGTTGCCTAATTCCGTGTGATTTTTCTTTACTTGATGGTCATTAAAAACTAAATATTTGTGTCAAATAGGTAGTTTTTGTATCTTTTAAAAGAGCTTTACGGGGATTGAGAGACTCAGTTGCCTAATTCCGTGTGATTTTTTTTTACTTGATGGTCATTAAAAACGAAATTTTTGTGTTAAATAATTAGTTTTTGTATCTTTTAAAAGAGCTTTACGGGGATTGAGAGACTCAGTTGCCTAATTCCGTGTGATTTTTCTTTACTTGATGGTCATTAAAAACGAAATTTTTATGTTAAATAAGTAGTGTTTGTATCTTTTAAAAGAGCTTTAAGGGGATTGAGAGACTCAGTTGCCTAATTCCGTGTGATTTTTCTTTACTTGATGGTCATTAAAAACGAAATTTTCGTGTTAAATAAGTAGTTTTAGTATCTTTTAAAAGATCTTTACGGGGATTGAGAGACTCAGTTGCATAATTCATTGTGATTTTTATTCACTTGTTTGTCATTAAAAACGAAATTTTTGTCTTAAATAAGTAGTTTTTTTATCTTTTAAAAGAGCTTTACAGGGATTGAGAGACTCAGTTGCCTAATTCAGTGTGATTTTTCTTTACTTGATGTTCATTAAAAACGAAATTTTTATGTTAAATAAGTAGTTTTTTTATCTTTTAAAAGAGCTTTACGCGGATTGAGAGACTCAGGTGCCTAATTCCGTGTGATTTTTCTTTACTTGTTGGTCATTAAAAAAGACATTTTCGTGTTAAATAAGTAGTTTTTGTATCTTTTAAAAGATCTTTTCGGGGATTGAGAGACTCAGTTGCCTAATTCCGTGTGATTTTTCTTTACATGGTGGTCATTAAAAACGAAATTTTTGTGTTAAATAAGTAGTTTTTTTATATTTTAAAATAGATTTACGTCGATAGATAGAATCTGGTTCATAAGTCAGTTTGATTCTTCAGTACAATAGTGACATTTAAAAATTTTAACTTTTTAAATAGTAGTATATTTTGTTTCTTTTAAAGGAGATTTAATGTTTTAGATAGACTCAGTCGAATCACTCATTGTGATTTTTATTTACGTGGTTGTCATTAAAAACGAAATTTTTGTGTTAAATAAGTAGTTTTGTATATTTTAAAATATATTTAATGTGATTGAGAGTAAGTTTAAAAAATAATATTTTTTTTTATTTAATTTTTTTTAATTAAAAAATAAATTTTTTTTTTAAATAATTATATTTTTTATATTTTAAAAGAGCTTTACGGGGATTGAGAGACTCAGTTGCCTTATTCCGTGTTATTTTTATTTACTTGTTAGTCATTAAAAAATAACATTTTGTGTTAAATAAGTAGTTTATGTATCTTTTAAAAGAGCTTTACGTGGATTGAGAGAGTCAGTTGCCCAATTCCGTGTGATTTTTCTTTACTTGGTGGTCGTTAAAAACGAAATTTTTGTGTTAAATAAGTAGTTTTTGTATCTTTTAAAAGAGCTTTACGGGGTTTGAGAGACTCAGTTGCCTAATTCCGTGTGGTTTTTCCTTACTTGGTAGTCATTAAAAACGAAATTTTTGTGTTAAATAAGTATTTTTTGTATATTTTAAAAGAGATTTTTGGGGTTTGAGAGACTCAGTTGCCTGTTTCCGTGAGGTTTTTTCTTTACTTGGTTTTCTTTAAACACTAAATTTTTGTGTTAAATAAGTTGTTTTTGTATCTTTTAAAAGAGCTTTACGGGGTTTGAGAGACTCAGTTGCCTAATTCCGTGTGGTTTTTCTTTACTTGGTAGTCATTAAAAACAAAATTTTCGTGTTAAATAAGTAGTTTTTGTATCTTTTAAAAGAGCTTTAAGGGGTTTGAGAGACTCAGATGCCTGTTTCTGTGTGGTTTTTCTTTACTTGGTGGTCATTAAAAACGAAATTTTTGTGTTAAATAAGTAGTTTTTGTATCTTTTAAAAGATCTTTAAGGGGTTTGAGAGACTCTGTAATGCAGTAGTTTTTCAGTAAAGACACTCGATATCCTAAAAGTGTTTAATTCAAACTTTTTTAAAACTTCGAAATTTTTCAACTTTATTTATTTTTTTCTTTTTGTACATAACTTAAAATGTCAAAATATGCTTACAGTTCTAACAATTGCGCTCTGTGATTGGTCAGAGACACGATGTGACTTTCCCACTGGCATTCTATGACCGGTTATTGGCAGCGCTCTGTGATTGGTCAGAGACACGATGTGACTTTCCCACTGGTATTCTATGACTGGTTATTGACACAACCTAATCTAGTGCATGTATTAAATCAGTATTTTTTACGCAGTGGAACGATAAACACATAAGTCATATCTTTAAAAAAAAAAGTGAAGATGGAACATTTTAATAAAGTGTGTTTACATAACAAGGTTATTGTAGCATTGAATGCAGACAAAGAGAAATATTTAAACTTTGAAACAAGTACAGGTGGTAGCACTATTGGAAATGTATGCATGCATTGTCATGACAGTAAGGAATTAAATTTCTTTGGAATACCGAAAAAATTCAACTCTTATGTTGGTGGTTATGCGAGATTGAGATCTCCAGAGATGATTGCACTCAAAGAGAATGCCAACATAAAAATAATCATTGATGATAGAGGACAACTCCTTGCTACTGTTGCAGGTAACACATTACCTACTGATACATCCAATCGTCACCTTTCAGGTATTAACATTCAACGGAAGATCAATAAAAGAAAGGCCTACTCTTCTACTAATATCGTAAACCATATCTTGTCTACATGCCGAAACTGTTACCTGTGTAAAAATAATGTGATAATAGACAGTGAAATTGCCAGAAAAATAAAAAGGGCATTGTCAGGAAATATCACGATGGAATATAAAGATGAATCGATGAAAAAAAAAGCACCAGCAAACGTTACTGACATTGGTCAAACAGTCATTGAACCAAATAATACCAAAGACGAAAAGCATATTGAACCTTTTGATGAGACACCAGTAAAAATTGTGTATGACTCAAAATGGAATAATGATTATTCTACTGATTACGAACTAAGAGAAGACAATAGCTATAATATCAAGAGAGAACATGGTGAACTATTTTATGGAACAGATTCAAAATGTCCAAAGTTAATTGTTGATATTAATAATGTATCATAATATATTTTTTGTATTGATATTCTACATAGCATTATTTCATTAAAAATATATTTTGCATTACATTTCTATGTGTTCATTATTTTTAGAGTAAGCTAGCATATCAAACGTTTAGAATGTCTAATAAAACGTCGGAGATGTAAGAAAAGGAATTTGCATACATCTATTGTCAGACACATGGGGACAAATTTTTTCTTGAATTCACCTCCTGGATAAATAAAAAAAAAAAGACATTTCATTCAAGAAATTATGACGAAACACTAAGTAAGCTACAAACTCTGTCTTGAAGTTAACTCATGGATACACAATGCAGAAATTTAATTTAAGAACTTATCAAAAATTGTAAGTAAGTAGCAAATTCTTTCAAAAATATGTTAATACGTTTAAGAAATAAATATCTTTAAGCTTAACCCGTATTTATTCTTTAGAATAGTTTTATTAATTTCATTAAATTATGAAGAAATTGTAAGTAAGTAACAATAGCTTTCTTGAATTCGCTTCCTGGACACAATACAGATATTTAATTCAAGAAATAATAATAGAATCGTAAGTAAGTAATAAAGTCTTTATTGTTTTTCCCCTATTGGATACAAAAGACTGAAATTTCATTCAAGAAATTATGAAGGACTTCTAAATAGGTAACACACTCATGCTACCTCATGGATACACAATACAGAAATTTCATTTAAGAAATTATCAAAAATTTTAAGTAAGTAGCAAATTCTTTCTTGAATTCGCCTCCTGGGTAAATAAAAAAGACAGTTCATTAAAGAAATTATGAAAAAATTGTAAGTAAGTAGCAAATTCTTTCTAGAATTCACCTGCTGAATAAACAAAAAAAAGACATTTTGTTCGAGAAATTACGACAAAATTCCAAGTAAGTAACAAACTCTATATCGTTTTCATGACTTAGATACACGATGTAGAAATTTAATTCAATAAATTATGAAAAAATTCTCAGTAAGTAGCAATTTCTTTCTGGAAGTAAACTCTTGGATACACAATACGGAAATTTCATTTAAGAAATTATGAAAAAAAACAATTTCTTTCTTGAAGTCAAATCTTGGATACACAATAAATAAATTTCATTCAATAAATTATGAAAATATTTTTAAGTGAGTAACAAAATCTTTTTGTTTTCAACTCTTGTATATACAGTACAGATACTTAATTCAAGAAATTATTATACAATAGCAGTTAATTAACTTTTTTTTTTTCTCTTTATCAAAAAAAATTTTCACTTAGCTACACGATGTAGAAATTTAATTCAAGAAATTAGGAAAAAATTCTCAGTAAGTAACAATTTATTTCTTGAAGTCAACTCATGTATACACAATACTGAAATTTCATTCAAGAATTTCATGACTTAGATACACGATGTAGAAATTTGATTCAAGAAATTATGAAAAAATTCTCAGTAAGTAACAATTTCTTTCTTGAAGTCATCTCTTGGATACACAATGCGGAAATTTTAATAAATAAATTATGATATTATTTGTAAGTAAGTAGCACACTTTATATATGTCACATAGGGTATAGACATTAAATAGGAGAAAAAAAAGATATTGTTAAAAAATTTCATTTATTTAACTTTTTTTTTCTATTTATAACACAAAAAGTTATATTATAACCCCTATTCCTTACATTACTAAAATAAAGTATTGACAAATTATCAGTCAGCAACAATTTATTTATTGAAGTTAACTCTTGGATACGCAATACGGAAATTTGATTCAAGAAATTATGAAAAAATTGTAACTAAGTAGCAAATTCTTTCTTGAATTTACCTGCTGTATAAACAAAAAATAAATTTCGTTCAATAAATTATGACAACATTCTAATTAAGTAAAAATATCTTTATTGTTTTTCTCGAGTTCTATATAATAAGTCTAAATTAAATTAAATAAATTTTTAAAAAATTCTAATAATAATTAGAAATTTCCTACTTTATTTAAAATGTTGGATAAAAAAAAAAAAAAAAAAAAAAAAAATTTCTTAAAAAAAATTTTTAAAAAATTGAAATTAATTAAAAAAATTTTTTTTTTTAAATATTTATATAAACGATTTATAAATTAAATTAATTAAATTATTAAAAAAATTATAAGTAAGTAACCATTTATTTCTTGAAGTTAACTCTTGGATACACAATACGGAAATTTCATTCAAGAAATTATGAAAATATTTGTAAGTAAGTAACAAACTCTTTATTAATTTTACCTCTTGGATATACAGTAAAGATACTACATTCAATAAATTATGAAAAAATCTAAATTAAGTAGCTTTTTTTTTTCTTTATCACAAACAGATTTAACTTAACTACAGGATGTTGGAAATTTAATTAAAGAAATTATGAAAAAATTTTAAGTAATTAAAAATTTATTTATTGTATTCAACTCTTGGATACACACAATAAGGAAATTTCATTCAAGAAATTATAAAAAATATTTGTAAGTAAGTAACAAGCTCTTGAATATACAGTACAGATACTTCATTCAAGAAACGTAATTAAACACGTTTTGAAACTACATACTATTTTTATGCCTTTCCTTGGCACCTTTCCAAACGAGCGGGGATTCCCCACTGGTTCCTACACATTGCAAAAAAGTGAGCAGTACGAAAACTCCACGTTTTCAACCAGACTGGTTTTTTAGGGACCAAAAAGGAGAGAAACGCAAATTCGACAGAGCTATATTACATATTTTAAAGGTACATTTAGCCGACGTTTCGAGCGCCCCCCAAACTACGACTAAATGAACCTTAAAAAAATGAAATAAAGCTATGTCGAATTTGCATATCTCTCCTTATTGCTCCCTAAAAAACCAGTCTGGTTGAAAACGTGGAGTTTTCGTACTGCTCACTTTTTGCAATGTGTAGGAACCAGTGGGGAATCCCCGCTCGTTTGGAAAGGTGCCAAGGAAAGGCATACAAATAGTATGTAGTTTCAAAACGTGTTTAATCACGTTTCTTGAATGAAGTATCTGTACTGTATATTCAAGAGCTTGTTACGTACGTAAAAATATTTTTTATTATTTATTTATAGAATGTTAAGTTGTGTTTGTATACAATAGTTTAATAAACCACGTTGTTTTTTACGTCATTAAAAATTTGTTATATTGTACGGAATTAAATTTTCCCTCCTAGGTCATCGCATTTATACTTTTGGTTGATAAAGAAAAAAAAAGCACCTTTCGGACGAGGTTCTCCTAATTTCAGTTACTTCTTATCGGTACTGTATATAAACTAGGTTAAATTAATAAAGAGTTTGTTACTTACTTACAAATATTTTCATAATTTATTGAATGAAATTTCCGTATTGTGTATAAAAGAGTTGACTTCAAGAAAGAAATGGATAATTACTGATAATTTTTTTAATAATTTAATGAATTTAATTTATAAATATTATATATAAATATTTAAAAAAATAAAGTTTGTTACTTACTTTTAATTTTTTCATAATTTTTTTAACGAATTGTCTTTTTTTTTTTTTTTTGTTTATCCAACAGGTGAATTCAAGAAAGAATTTGATACTGATACTGAGAATTTTTTCATAATTTCTTTAAATTAATTTATACGTCGTATATATAACTCGTGAAAACAATAAAGAGTTTGTTACTTACTTAGAATTTTGACATAATGTCTTTAACTAAATTTCTTTTTTGTTTGTCCAGCAGGTAAATTCAAGAAAGAATTTGCTACTTAGTTGCAATTGTTTCATAATTTCTTGAATCAAATTTCAGTATTAATTATACAAGAGTTTACTTCAATAAATAAACTTTTACTTAGTGAGAATTTTTCAATAATTTCTTGAATTAAATTTCTACATCATTTATATAAGTGAAAATTGTATGTGATAAAGAGAAAAAAAAGTTACTTACTTGCGATTTTTTCACAATTTCTTGAATGAAGTATCTGTACTGTATATCTAAGAGGTGAAATCAATATAGAGTTTGTTAATTACTTAAAAATTTTTTCATAATTTATTGATTGAAATTTCCGCATTGTGTATCCAAGAGATGACTTCAAGAAAGAAATTGTTACTTACTGAGAATTTTTTCATAATTTCTTGAATCAAATTTCTACATCGTGTATCTAAGTCATGAAATTCTTGAGTGAAATTTCCGTATTGTGTATCCATGAGTTGACTTCAAGAAAGAAATTGTTACTTACTGAGAATTTTTTCCTAATTTCTTGAATTAAATTTCTACATCGTGTAGCTAAGTGAAAATTGTTTTTGATAAAGAGAAAAAAAGGTACTTACTTGCGATTTTTTCATAATTTCTTGAATGAAGTATCTGTACTGTATATCCAAGAGGTGGAAACAAAAAGAGTTTGTTACTTACTTACAAATATTTTCATAATTTCTTGAATGAAATTTCTGTATTGTGTATCAAAGATTTTACTTCAAGAAAGAAATTGTTTTTTTTCATAATTTATTAAATGAAATTTCCGTATTGTGTATCCAAGAGTTGACTTCCAGAAAGAAATTGCTACTTACTGAGAATTTTTTAATAATTTCTTGAATTAAATTTCTACATCGTGTATCTAAGTTATGAAAACGATAAAGAGTTTGTTACTTACTTGGAATTTTGTCGTAATTTCTCGAACAAAATGTCTTTTTTTTGTTTATTCAGCAGGTGAATTCAAGAAAGAATTTGCTACTTACTTACAATTTTTTCATAATTTCTTTAATGAACTGTCTTTTTTATTTAACCAGGAGGCGAATTCAAGAAAGAATTTGCTACTTACTTAAAATTTTTTATAATTTCTTAAATGAAATTTATGCATTGTGTATCCATGAGGTAACATGAGTGTGTTAACTATTTAGAATTCCTTCATAATTTCTTGAATGAAATTTCAGTAGTGTGTATCCAATAGGGGAAAACAATAAAGACTTTATTACTTACTTGCGATTTTATTATTATTTCTTTAATTAAATATCTGTATTGTGTCCATGAAGCGAATTCAAGAAAGCTATTGTTACTTACTTACAATTTCTTCATAATTTAATGAAATGAATAAAACTATTCTAAAGAATAAAGACGGGTTAAGCTTAAAGATATTTATTGCTTAAACGTATTAACATATTTTTGAAAGAATTTGCTACTTACTTACAATTTTTGATAAGTTCTTAAATGAAATTTCTGCATTGTGTATCCATGAGGTAACTTCAAGACAGAGTTTGTAGCTTACTTAGTGTTTCGTCATAATTTCTTGAATGAAATGTCTTTTTTTATTTATCCAGGAGGTGAATTCAAGAAAAATTTGTCCCCATGTGTCTGACAATAGATGTATGCAAATTCCTTTTCTTACATCTCCGACGTTTTATTAGACATTCTAAACGTTTGATATGCTAGCTTACTCTAAAAATAATGAACACATAACAATGTAATGCAAAATATATTTTTAATGAAATAATGCTATGTAGAATATTAATATAAAAAATATATTATGATACATTATTAATATCAACAATTGACTTTGGACATTTTGAATCTGTTCCATAAAATAGTTCACCATGTTCTCTCTTGATATTATAGCTATTGTCTTCTCTTAGTTCGTAATCAGTAGAATAATCATTATACCATTTTGAGTCATACACAATTTTTACTGGTGTCTCATCAAAAGGCTCAATATGCTTTTCGTCTTTGGTATTATTTGGTTCAATGACTGTTTGACCAATGGCAGTAACGTTTGCTGGTGCTTTTTTTTTCATCGAGTCATCTTTATATTCCATCGTGATATTTCCTGACAATGACCTTTTTATTTTCCTGGTAATTTCACTGTCTATTATCACATTATTTTTACACAGATAACAGTTTCGGCATGTAGACAAGATATGCTTTAAGATATTAGTAGAAGAGTAGGCCTTTCTTTTATTGATCTTCCGTTGAATGTTAATACCTGAAAGGTGACGATTGGATGTATCAGTAGGTAATGTGTTACCTGCAACAGTAGCAAGGAGTTGTCCTCTATCATCAATGATTATTTTTATGTTGGCATTCTCTTTGAGTGCAATCATCTCTGGAGATCTCAATCTCGCATAACCACCAACATAAGAGTTGAATTTTTCGGTATTCCAAAGAAATTTAATTCCTTACTATCATGACAATGCATGCATACATTTCCAATAGTGCTACCACCTGTACTTGTTTCAAAGTTTAAATATTTCTCTTTGTCGGCATTCAATGCTACAATAACCTTGTTATGTAAACACACTTTATTAAAATGCTCCATCTTCACTTTTTTTAAAGATATGACTTATGTGTTTATCGTTCCACTGCGTAAAAAATACTGATTTAATACATGCAATAGATTAGGTTGTGTCAATAACCAGTCATAGAATACCAGTGGGAAAGTCACATCGTGTCTCTGACCAATCACAGAGCGCTGCCAATAACCGGTCATAGAATGCCAGTGGGAAAGTCACATAGTGTCTCTGACCAATCACAGAGCGCAATTGTTAGAGCTGTAAGCATATTTTGACATTTTAAGTTATGTACAGAAATAAAAAAATAAATAAAGTTGAAAAATTTCGAAGTTTTAAAAAAGATTGAATTAAACTCTTTTAGGATATCGAGTGTCTTTACTGAAAAAATACTGCATTACAGAGTCTCTCAAGCCCCTTAAAGATATTTTAAAAGATACAAAAACTACTTATTTAACACAAAAATTTCGTTTTTAATGACTACCAAGTAAAGAAAAACCACACGGAAACAGGCATCTGAGTCTCTCAAACCCCTTAAAGCTCTTTTAAAAGATAAAAAAACTACTTATTTAACACTAAAATTTTGTTTTTAATGACTACCAAGTAATGAAAAACCACACGTAATTAGTCAAATGAGTCTCTCAAACCCCTTAAAGCTATTTTAAAAGATGCAAAAACTACTTATTTAAAAAAAAAATTTCGTTTTTAACGACCACCAAGTAAAGAAAAAACCTCACGGAAACCGGCAACTGAGTCTCTCAAACCCCTTAAAGATGTTTTAAAAGATAGAAAAACTACTTATTTAACACACAATTTTTGTTTTTAATGACAACCAAGTAAGGAAAAAACACACGGAATAAGGCAACTGAGTCTCTCAAACCCCGTAAAGCTCTTTTAAAAGATACAAAAACTACTTATTTAACACAAAAATTTCGTTTTTAACGACCACCAAGTAAAGAAAAATCACACGGAATTGTGCAACTGAGTCTCTCAATCCCCGTAAAGCTCTTTTAAAAGATACAAAAACTACTAATTTAACACAAAAATTTCGTTTTTAATGACTACCAAGTAAAGAAAAATCACACGGAATCAGGCAACTGAGTCTCTCAAACCACGTAAAGGTATTTTAAAAGATAAAAAACATAATTTTTTAACAAACAAATTTCTTTTTTAATTAAAATCAATTAATTACATAACACTCTTTTTTTTTAAACTTACTCTCAATCCCCTTAAAGAACTTTTAAAATATACAAAACTACTTATTTAAAAAAAAAATTTCGTTTTTAATGACCATCAAGTAAAGAAAAATCACACGGAATTAGGCGACTGAGTCTCTCAATCCCCGTAAAGCTCCTTTAAAATTTACAAAAACTACTTATTTAACACAAAAATTTCGTTTTTAATGACCATCAAGTAAAGAAAAATCACACGGAATTAGGCAACTGAGTCTCTCAACCCCCGTAAAGCTCTTTTAAAAGATACAAAAACTACTTATTTAACACAAAAATTTTGTTTTTAATGACCAACAAGTAAAGAAAAATCACACGGAATTAGGCTACTGAGACACTCAATCCCCGTAAAGTACTTTTAAAAGATACAAAAACTTCTTATTTAACACGAAAATTTCGTTTTTAATGACCATCAAGTAAAGAAAAATCACACGGAATTAGGCAACTGAGACTCTCAATCCCAGTAAATCTCTTTTAAAAGATACAAAAACTACTTATTTAACATAAAAATTTAGTTTTTAATGACCATCAATTAATGAAAAATCACATTGAATTAGGCAACTGAGTCTCTCAACCCCTGTAAAGCTCTTTTAAAAGATACAAAACCTACTTATTTAACACAAAAATTTCGTTTTTAATGACCAACAAGTAAAGAAAAATCACACTGAATTAGGCAACTGAGTCTCTCAATCCCCGTCAAGTTCTTTTAAAAGATACAAAAACTACTTATTTAACACTAAAATTTCGTTTTTAATGACCATCAAGTAAAGAAAAATCACACGGAATTAGGCAACTGAGTCTCTCAATACCCGTAAAGCTCTTTTAAAATATACAAATACTACTTATTTAAAAATAAAATTTCGTTTTTAATGAACATCAAGTAAAGAAAAATCACAAGGACTTAGGCAACTGAGTCTCTCAATCCCCGTAAAGATCTTTTAAAATATACAAAAACTACTTATTTAACAAAAAAATTTCGTTTTTAATGACAATCAAGTAAAAAAAAATCACACGGAATTAGGCAACTGAGTCTCTCAATCCCCGTAAAGATCTTTTAAAAGATACAAAAACTATCTATTTAACAAAAACATTTCGTTTTTAATGACCATCAAGTAAAGAAAAATCACACGGACTTAGGCAACTGAGTCTCTCAATCCCCGTAAAGTTCTTTTAAACGATACAAAAACTACTTATTTAACACAAAGAACCCCCATGTAACTGAACCCCTGTATAACTGAAACCCCTGTACAACTGAACCCCCGTGCTAAATTTCATTACGTTTAATATCTAGCCACCAAATGCTCCAAGCCTCAGAAGAAAAAGGGATTTTGAAAACAGGGAGCCCGATTTACGAAAAAAAAAGGGATACCCCCCGTGCAACTGAACACCCCTTGTAACTGAACCCGTGTATAACCGAAACCCTCCGTGCAACTGTATCCCCTTTAACTGAACCCTCGTGCAACTCACCCCTCTATGCAACCCACCCCCCGCATAAAACAATTCAACCAATTAATTTTAAAATTACAAAAATTTTAAAAAGTTACATAAGTATTATAAATACCACATCGGCGAGGTAAAGCTACGTCAAGTCACATTGTCATTCTATCGTTACTTTTCAATTAAGCTATTGAATACTTTCTAGCAATGTCCCTTGTAAGCGTCTACGCAAATATCTTTTCGCAAAAAATTCGCAAATCTCGTAAACTAAAGAAGTAATTACATCACTGTTGTTAGCTCCATCATTAATCTCCAATAATGTAAATGCACCCCTCATTTTTTTCCTCTACTAATATCCTTGCAAATAAAAACTATTCTCTTTGAATTCAATTCCATTACTAATATGTAATGTAAAGAAAACTAAAAAGATACACCTGTTTTTCCAACACGGATGTAACCTAAAAAAAAACTTGTTTGTCATGAATTAGAAATTCAGTTAATTGTGCCAGACAAAACTTGAACCAGAACAGATTATACCCAACCTGTTTGGTACGGGGGCGTATGCAAAGTATATACCTTCAAGCAAAGTCCATATGATATTTTAAATTACTATAGCTTCTATAGAAACGATACCTCTATGCTAATGACCCTGGTAACCCCAATTCGTTGAAAACCTACACGCATACCCGCTGCCTCAGGCGTAAGTTTGCGGGTAGGATTTTAACCTTTATACGACTTACTACTAACACAAAGCATCCACATATCACTATCTAAACGAAAAAATTGTTGGATTTTCAGCAGGCTAAAATTACGCTAATGTTCCATTTTCCAAAGTGAAACAACTGCAATTCATACATGGCCACTCTAAAAGAGCCGGTTACAAATTTTTGTTTTCTGAAGAATCAATCACTGAAATAACCATTATTGTGGAAACTCAACTTAAAGCATGGAGGGACACTTCTTATTCAGAAGCGGTTGAGTTTCTTATCGTCCCAAAGCCATTGAATTTCAAAACTGAAATTCCGAATGAAATAGTCAAAGATGTGCAGTCAGTCTACAAGCATAAGTCCTCTTTAAATATTATACACTGCAAGTGCGTTCTTGCTAGTATTAGTCAAGACAACGACCACCAACCCACCGCAGTACAGACAGCATGCCCAGAAGAAGAAGCTGCAACCCCCCCCCCCCAGTAAAAAACTAAGAAGGGGGAAAGACAACCAGCAAAGGCCTAATCAGTTACCTTGCTTGTTTTTTTAAACATATAATAAAATTTTCTGAAGCTGATTTATAATCATTTTGAATAAAAGTTTAGTTTAAATAATCAAAGTAGCGCAAAAAGGTGGAAACTCCGTGTCTGAGCCCTAAGATAAACTTTTTCCTATTCATGAGAAAAACCTTGGTGACAAATTGTCATAGCACAGTGGAAAAAGAACCGAAGTACTGTCCTACACTTTTGTCACAACTATCTTAGTTGGCAGCAGAAAGGACGGGCAAAAATGTTATATCTATTTTTCGTATTCGTTTTACTATCTACAATACATATGGCTCCATGAAAATCGAATTTTTAATTGTGTTTTTCTCGAAGTTTGAAAAAGTGCAGATACCCCTTTTTTTGCTATCAGCCAGCGATTTAGTGCTGGTTGATGGTGAGGGTCGAATGCCGTTAATAATGGTTATTTAGAGCAATAAGATAGGGTGAAATGTCCTTTGAAGGGTGGCAATCGCTTTTTCTTTATTCAGGGGAGTCCTCTATATGCAAAGCCACAGGTCAATCTTCGTGGTGTTACGTCATCTAGGGATTCCACCAGTCTCATTGACCCATCGCAACACTCGTTAGATTTTACTTGATTAGTAGTTGTTCATCTCAAGAGTTTCTAAGAGGTTTTGAGAGTTTACATTTTCGGACAGGAATATTCTAAAAAATTTCGCCTCGTATCTGATGGATGGAGCGGTATCTGGTAAAGTTAAGCACTGGATTCAAGTTATGGAAGACGGGGCTATTACTTTCAGACAGGAACAAACTGGCTAAGTGAACCAGTTGGTCATTCAGGATACAAGCACTATAAATAACTTTTTTACGAAAAACTTTTAACCTGTTTTTCAGCAAGCATAAAAATGAAATATTTGAAAGCTAGTTTATACTGAAGTTAAAAATGCAGTTTCTTCTTGACTTGAAATATCAACTTTGAGACTCCTCGAGATCAACTACTCAAAATATGAGCTTTCGTAGGTAATTTTTTTTTCATCTTACTCTTGTGAAAAAAAATCGTTTTTTATAATAAAATATTCGATTTGCAGTTTCCATATATAGCGTCAAGATTTCATTGAATCTCATTTTTACTTCTTTAAGTAAACGTTTACCTCTTTGGCACATGTTTGAGAGTTTTTAGACCTAAAGAGAAGTCGTGGCTCCCCTGCCCTCCTCCAAACGGCGTCATGAATTCACTAATATAGTAAAGTGCTTACCATGAATGGCTTCCAAAATTAGAAAGGACAGGGAGGTAGAAATACTTTTAATAAAGTTCATATAAAGTTTCACTTTTCGTAATTGTACGCTTTTAAAATTTAGTCAGTGCTGCATTCAAAAGTTAAAATAACTGTTCTATTTTCAAACAAATAAATTTTTAGTAAATTTGAAGTTTCTTATCCATTATTTCTGACTTTAGCTAAAATATACATTTTCAATTCCAAAATTTCTTTTAAAATAACGATTCTCTCTTAAAAATCTCTTTAAAGGCGTAGAAGAAAAAATATAATTAAAAAAAGCACTTTCGCAAGGAAGGAACGAAAATCTTCTTCAAGAAATAAGAAAAAGTAGGACTAGAATGACAAACTGGAAAATATATGCAACATGTCTTTAAACCCAACAAGTTTGCATGCTCATGTCATAATTCATTTTATAATTTTATCATGTCATAATCCAATTATCAGGGCATAATTCAGACATAAGTCATTCGACGAAAATTAAACGTTAAAAAAAATCCCATGCGTTTCCACTCTCAAAATAAAACACAATCTCAGTCCCATTGGGGCCGAAAATAAATAAAGATAGTTAAAGATCATGCATTTGCAATTTTATTATAAACAATTAATTTCTCTTAAAAACAACTACAGATACATTGTTACCTTGTTTACCACCAAACTGAAATGATGGAGTTGGTATAGTCTCAACAAAACAAAGATCTGAAAATATAAGACCAATAAGGTGAAAAAATAAGAAAAACAGAAAAGAGGGACTAAGTTATTAAAAATGGATAGAGTAATCGATGTCATGGGCAGGCTAGAAGATTCAGTTGAAAGACTTGTTTTTTTATGTATTATATATTTACATATATGTATGCATTTTGTCAAGCTCTATTTTTTTTATTAATAAACTAAACTAAACATCGAACTTACAGCGTCCAAATTAAATAAAATTATAGTGAAACGCCATTAGAGAAAGAGAACGACTCCAAAACAAATCGATATCGATTTGATCAGTACTATACTATCCTGCTGGGTGGATATCTTATTTACTACAATTAGCTATATGGTCACCCACAAACATTGTTCTGGGAGGGGGGAGGGGTAAGGCTACGAATCATTCCAAGGGTGGGAGAAAGGGTTTGATTAAGGAGTTACTGTTAAAAATTAGAATATTTTCGCAATATAATTGAGCATCCGAATTCAATAGATAATGCTCTAAAATTTACAAAAGCTCCAGAAAGTTTTACTTCAGCTTTAGCAGAACCTATTTTTTTATCATCCTGACCCTTTTGTACAGCTTGAGGAAGCAAGAGCCATTTTCAATGATAAAGGTTTCACTCAATGGGCTATGGAAGCATTAGAAATAAAAAGCATGTTTTCGCAGATTTATCAATTAATAGAGATACTGGTAATATAAATATTGATCGTATTTACGATATTATTTTTAAAAATGAACCCATATTGAAAAAACAAAATCTTGCAAAATGTCTAATGGAATAGTACAAGTAACAAACCTAAACGAATGACAGCGTCAAAAGCTTATCATAAAATGATGTCCCAATAATAAAGTTCATTTGTTTCTTTAAATTTATAATCCAGTTACTTTTCTGGTTTCATGAAGGTAGTTGGCAATTGTATCTGTAAGTAATTGTAGCCTATATTATATATTTTAGTTAGTCTTTTTTTAGCTTTATATATTTTATATTTATTTTTTTTTAGTTTTAGATTCTAGTTTTTTTTTTCTCTCTATGCTGAAGGCGCCTTGTTTTATACGGGCGAAATATTCGTTGGATTTTTTGTCCTTTTCATTTTCCTTTACTGGCCATAAATCCCTTTTGTCATTTCCATATTCATTTCTTTGTTTTGTAATGGCTGGCCAGTTCGGCTTTAGATCTTTTACGAAAAAGAATCTTATCTAGAAGTAGTTCTGTAAGTGATACCTTTTATTTCTATTTTCTAGAATTCAAAACTAAGAATAATTCAAAACTATTTTCTAGCAATTCAAAACTAAGAATAAGAAGCATTAAGCTCATGACTAAACAAGGATAGTAATTTCAATTTTATTGTTCTTTATAGTTGTTTTATTTCGCATCCTTTTTCATTTTTATAAAAAATCTAATGACAATAGGGAGTCTTAGAAGATAAATTTCGAGAGTCTACGCGCTTAAACTGCTCGTTCTGTTTTTACCCCAAATTGAAAATATGTCAACTTCACCTCAAATTGAACTAACCACTTCTATTAGGAGCTAAAAAAAACATTTATGCAGATGATCCAACTTCCAGCATTTAATAGTTGACTTAAAAAAGGATACGAAAATATTTTCCAATCTCAGTTATTTGACCAATAATATTCGCAGCTGGCTAAGATATTCTGAAGAGATAGAAAGAAAATTAGACCAGTAATTCTGGTGAAACTTTCCACAGAAAAAAAATTCCTCTTCATTTCCCTCATGAATGGTTTTCTGATTATTAGCAATGCACAATCAATTATTCTATTCAACTGGGACTAATGGAGAATTTCCACAATAAAATAAATACCATTATCGGAAAATACAACTGACGGCAAATCATTTCGTTTCGATGATTTCTAGACGGGCACTGCTTTAATTTGTCTTTTTTTTTTAAGAGAAATATGCTCCTATGGGAAGAGGTTGAAATAATGTTTATTTGACAGAATTTGATAACGACCGTTTCACGTAACAAGCAGTCAAATATGTAATTCTTATGAAAATCAAAATGAGTACAAACCCAGATGAATGGTATAGCATAGCGGTGAGGATGTGCAATTGCAACGGGTGGTCAAAATGTAACTTATTTACTTTATTGGGACGTCAAGATATTTTTGACAAAACTGTTTTAAGGATACTGACTAACATAGAGCAAAACAAATGTCAATAAGCCCGGTTCTCGGGTAATCAGAGCCGTTTTCCATTAATGTATTTTCCGCAGAAATTTGCTCAGAAATTTTGCATTGGAACAGATTTTTCGAGCTCAGCTGCAATGTGATAAATATTTGGTTTCCGAGAATGTAACATAGATCTCTATGAAATAAGCTTGAAATACAAAAATAAATGTCAAAACGCCGTAGCAAACAAAATTATAGCACAAATTTACCATTTACTACGTGTTATTCAATACTTTTTTAGATTTCCAATATACCAAGTTTTTTTTTTTTTTTTTAGAGCTAAGAACAGAACGGTAACTTTGTCTGAAGCTTTTTACAAATTTTCTGAGAAATTTACTGAAAAAATTCAAATGGAACAAAAAATTCTCAGCAAAACCTCGCAAAAGCGATAAGCAAATTTTTTTTCTTTTTTTTTTTTGCTTGGATATTTTCTCAGAAAAAGGGTAAATGGAAAACGGCTCAGAGAAACAGAGGCTTAAATGAAACCATCAGTCATACCTATTTAATTTAGTTAATTTAGATAGTAGTTTACATCATTCCTAAGTGAAGTACAGCCTTTCCATTAAGCGACAGGGTCTCTTGACTCCTCAACCAACCTCCTGAACGTAATGAGCATTCTAATGAAGCCATCTACCGTCTTCACTTAAGATACCTTCCATTTGGTTTGTAGTTTTGAATTGTTTCTAAGCATTGCATTTGCATTCAGAAAAACGTTCATTGACTCTATAATATTCATAATACAGAATAAAACAACTAAAACATAAATAAGCATACTTCTTTAACGAAAACCCCAGCAACGGCGTCAATTCACAGAGATTAGGGGACGGGGCAAAAACGTATTTTTCAAAATCTACAGGAGGGCAATTTCTTTATTTTCTTCAGTGAAAATACCAAAAAAGGCCATTTTCAATGACAATACCTAAAGAGGTACACGGAAATTGAAATGAGTAATCATGTCAAACATAAAATGAACAGAAATTGCCATAATCAGGATCAGGACTACTAGCCCTAAACCAACTAAAAACTAAAGTGTCATTTGCACTGTACCTCACCTCAAATCCTGTTCTTTACGCTAGATTTTGACTTTTTTTTTTTATCAGCACTTAAAGAAACAATACCCTAACACAAGAGAAATATGACACAAGGGTTTTAAAAATTTCAACGAAAATCGAGGGGGACTCGAAGGGTTGGCTGCCCCTTTCCTGCATGAGGTGATTTTTGTTCCTTTTCAGTTTTAATTATTCTCTTTACCACCACTTAAAAAAACACTTTTTCGAGGGGCCTCGCGTCCGCTCCAACCCAACCCCTCTCAATTTCTGTTCTTCACAAAAATGGTACTGAAGGGTTGCTAAGTTTGGCGATAACAAATCTCAGGCTAATTGTGCAACGTTTGCGTCCTAAATCCTAACGCGTCAAGCAAATATTTCACTAATAATGGACATGTCAGTAGAAAGGGGGGTAAAGGTCGTGACGGGGCTCCTAATATGGGCATAGAGTCCCTAGGGAGAACTTTTTTTTACATAATTTATTCAAGGATTATCGATCGAGTCTAATGGGGGTCAAGGTCAATCGATCTGTTGTTGTTTGGCCACGTGTAATGACATGAGGGTGATTTACATAATCGGCGGGGGAATTATTGATTCACGAAAGGGGGATTAAGAAACAAACATGGCTTCTTTGATCTTTAGGCTAACCTAACCTGACAACTTGATTTACATAATCGCTAGGGGAATGTATTGATTCACGAAGGGGGAATTAAGAAACATTATGGTTTCTTTGACCTTTAGGCTAACCTAACCTGAGAAATTGATTTACATAATCGGCGGGGAATTATTGATTCACGAAAGGGGAATTAAGAAACATTATGGCTTCTTTAATCTTAGGTCTGAGGGATAAACGTTCTTTAGGTCAGAGAGACAAATTAATATTCTATTTTTAAATAGGGCTTCATTGATCTTTAGTGTCAGGAATTAGAAATGACATCACTTGTTATCTTGGAATTATGTGGGAGTCTAAAGAGATAGAAATTCTATTTTTAAATACGGCTTCACTGAGCTTTAAGTCGGAGAGATAAATTGATATTCTAACGAAACCTTAATAGTGTAGCTAGGAACATTTATGAGATGAAGAGATTAACGTAGGAAAGGGTTTCCTAGAAATTTGAAATGTGAAAGCACAGAGATGCCAAAAACAAAAGGAACACGCTGAGATTACGTTTAGGGATTATTTTGGTGAAACAGTTTTAGACATTTTAGGGAATTATTTCGGCGAAACAGGTAGAGACATTTTAAAAGATGATTTTAGAAAAGGTTTTAGAAGAGGTTTTGAGCGTGGTCGTTATAGTAAACAAGTTCTATTTGAACAGTGTCGTGAGGTCCTCTACCCCAACCCCAAAGGGCCCCGATCGCCCTACCCCGACCCAAAAGGCTCCGATACCCAAACCCCCATCCCGAATGAACCCCCCGGTCCCCAAAGGGTCCCCGGGCTCCCACCCGGCCCCCCAGACCCCCAAAGGCCCTCCCCGGGCCCTCAAAGAGTCCCCTCCATATTTTTTAATACTTTTTTAAGGCTTTATTATATCTTTTCAGAACAAGTTATTTTCTTAATGTCCATCCTAAACCCATTTTACAAGTTGAAATGGGCGAAACCGTTTTAGGCATTTTAGGGAATTATTTCGGTGAAACAGTTAGAGACATTTTAAAAGATGATTTTAGAAGATGTTTTAGAAGAGGATTTGAGGGTGAAACTCTTGGGTCGTTATAATACACAAGTTCCATTTGAACAGTGTCGTGAGGTCCCCTACCCCGATCCCAACGGCCCCCGGTACCCCTAATGCACATCGAGCCCCCAAAGACCACCGGAACCCCATCCCCCCCCCCCCCCATTTTTTATAAATAATTTTTGAATTTTTTTAACATAGTATTTTTTTAACTTTTTTACGTATCTTAAAATGACATGAAATATGCTTACGGCTCTACCAATCGTACCCTGTGCTTGTTCATAGACACGACGCGGCTTTCCCACTGGTACTCTATGGCAGGTTATCGACACTACCTAGTTTATTGCGTGCATTAAATCAGTATTTTTTACGCAGTGGTAGGATAAACACACAATTCATATCTGTAAAAAAGTGAAGATTTCGACGAAAGTATGTGCACATGAAAAAATCATCGTCGTGTTGAATGCTGACAAGGTGAAATCCCTGAACTATGAAATGAGTGCAAGTGGTAACACAATTGGAAATGTATGCATGCGTTGTCATGACAGCGAGAAGTTAGATTTCTTTAGAGTACCCAAGAATTTCAATCGTGTAAACGGTGGATATGCGAGGGTAACATTACCATAGAAATTAGTGCTCAAAGAGAATGCAAACTTAAAAATAATTGTCGATGATCGGGGACAACTCCTTGCTACTGTTGCTGGTAACACATTACCTGTTGATACATCGTATCATCATCTTTCCGGTGTTAGAATTTTAAAGAGAACAAGAAGAAGACAAGCATACTCCTGCAATAATGTCATTAATCATATCTTGTCAATATGTCAAAACTGCTATCTTTGTAAAAATAATGTGACAATAGACAGTGAAATCACAGACAGAATAAAAAGGACATTAGCATACAATATCATCAATGAATATAAAAATGAATTGACAGAAAGTGAAGCGCAAGTGTACTAGTAATGTATAATAATGTATTTAACGTATTTTAATATTAATATTCTACACGTTTTTACTTCATTAAAAATACCTTATGCATTATTTTGTTAAGTGTCCATTATTTTTAGGGTGTGCTAAAACGTCAAACGCTCAGAATATCTATTAAAAAGGTCATAGTTGTAAGAACAAGAATTTTAGGAATAAAGATACCACTAGCAGGCTCAATTTTTCATAGAAGATAGAAAAGTTCAAGATCTCTTCTGAATTTTACCAAAGAACACAATTCAATTCTAATTTCTCCAGAGAAAATAAAAAGCTTCCACTTCAGTTTTAAGTTTACCAAGACATAAAAAATTTAAAGTTCAATTCTAAATTTTTCGGTGGAAGATAGAAAAAGTAATACTATACTTGTGAATATTTTCTCGAAGAGATGAAAAATTTAAAATACTGTTCCAAATTTTTCACAGAAGATAAAACAGATTAAGTTCTCTTCGGAATTTTACCAAAGAACACAATTCAATTCTAATTTCTCCAGAGTAAAATAAAAATCTACCACTTCAGTTCTTTATTTCACAAAGACATAAAGAAATTTAAAGTTCAATTCTAAATTTTTCGGTGGAAGATAGAAAAAGTAATACCATACTTGTGAATATTTTCCCGGAAGATAAAAAGTTCTAGTTCAATTTAAAATTTTCTCAACGAAGTGAAGAAATGTTCAAGTTCTCTTCTGAGCTTTACCAAATAACACACTTCAACTCTAATTTCTCTAGAAAAAACAAAAATCTTTCACTTAAGTTCTTTATTTTACAAAGAAATAAGGAAATTTAAAGTTCCATTCTAAATTTTTCCGCAGGAGATAGAAAAATAAATACCATACTTGTGAATATTTTCACGGAAGATATAAAAAGTTCTAGTTCAATTTAAAATTTTCTCAACGAAGTGAAGAAAAGTTCAAGTTCTCTACTGAATTTTACCAAAGAACATAATTCAATTCTAATTTCTCCAGAGAAAATAAAAATCTTCCACTTAAGTTCTTTATTTCACAAAGACATAAAGAAATTTAAAGTTCAATTCTAAATTTTTCAGTGGAAGATAGAAAAAGTAATACCATGCTTGTGAATATTTTCCCGGAAGATAAAAAGTCCTAGTTCAATTTACAATTTTCTCAATGAAGTGAAGAAATGTTCAAATTTTCTTCTGAATTTCTAAAGAACACAATTCTAATTTCACCAGAAAAAATAAAAATCTTCCACTTCAGTTCTTTATTTCACAAGGACATAAAGAAATTTAAAGTTCAATTCTAAATTTTTCGGTGGAAGATAGAAAAAGTAATACCATACTTGTGAATATTTTAACGGAAGATAAAAAGTTCGTTCAATTTAAAATTTTCTCAACGAAGTGAAGAAAAGTTCAAGTTCTCTTCTGAACTTTACCAAGGAAAACACTTCAATTCTAATTTCTCCAGAGAAAATAAAAATCTTTCACTTAAGTTCTTTATTTCTCAAAGACATAAAGAAATTTAAAGTTCAATTCTAAATTTTTCGGTGGAACATAGAAAAAGTAATACTATACTTGTGAATCTTTTCCTGGAAGATAAAAATTTCTATTTCAATTTATAATTTTCTCAACAAAGTGAAGAAAATTTCAATGTCTCTTCTTAATTTTACTCAAGAGCACAATTAAATTCTAGTTTCACCAGAGAAAATAAAAACTTTCAATTTCATTTCATTTTTTCACAAAGAAATTAAGAAATTTAAAGTTCAATTCTAAATTTTTTGGTGGAAGATAGAAAAAGTAATACAATACCTGTGAATATTTTCACGAAAGATAAAAATTTCTAGTTCAATTTAAAATTTTCTCAACGAAGTGAAGAAAAGTTCAAGTTCTCTTCTGAAGTTTACCAAAGAACACATTTCAATTCTAATTTCTCCAGAGAAAATAAAAATCTATCACTGAAGTTCTGTATTTCACAAAGACATAAAGAAATTTAAAGTTCAATTCTAAATTTTTCGGTGGAAGATAGAAAAAGTAATACCATACTTGTGAATATTTTCACGGAAGATAAAAAGTTCTAGTTACATTTAAAATTTTCTCAACGAAGTCAAGGAAACTTCAAGTTCTCTTCTGAATTTTCTCAATGAAAAAGAAATTAGTCATTGATCATTTCTATTTTTCCAAATAATATAAAAATTTTCCACTTTAGTTCAGATCATTCTCGAAGGGATGAAAAATTTAAAATACTGTTCCAAATTTTTCACAGAAGATAAAAAAGTTCAAGTTCTCTTCGGAATTTTACCAAAGAACACAATTCAATTCTAATTTCTCCAGAGAAAACAAAAATCTTCCACTTCAGTTCTTCATTTCACAAAGACATAAAGAAATTTAGAGTTCAATTCTAAATTTTTCGGTGGAGGATAGAAAAAGTAATACCATACTTGTGAATATTTTCACGGAATATAAAAAGTTTAGTTCAATTTTAAATTTTCTCAACGAGGTGAAGAAAAGTTCAAGTTCTGTACTGAATTTTACCAAAGAACACAATTCAATTCTAATTTATCCAGAGAAAATAAAAATCTTCCACTTAAGTTCTTTATTTCACAAAGACATAAAGAAATTTAAAGTTCAATTCTAAATTTTTCGGTGGAAGATAGAAAAAGTATTACCATACTTGTGAATATTTTCCCGGAAGATAAAAAGTTCTAGTTCAATTTAAAATTTTCTCAACGAAGTGAAGAAGAATTCAAGTTCTCTTCTGAATTTTCCCAAAGAACACAATTCAATTCTAATTTCACCAGAGAAAATAAAAATCTTCCACTTCAGTTCTTTATTTCACAAAGACATAAAGAAATTTAAAGTTCAATTCTAAATTTTTCGGTGGAAGATAGAAAAAGTAATACCACACTTGTGAATATTTTCACGGAAGATAAAAAGTTCTAGTTCAATTTAAAATTTTCTCAACGAAGTGAAGAAAAGTTCAAGTTCTCTACTGAATTTTACCAAAGAACACAATTCAATTCTAATTTCTCCAGAGAAAACAAAAATCTTCCACTTAAGTTCTTTATTTAACAAAGACATAGAGAAATTTAGAGTTCAATTCTAAATTTTTCGTTGGAAGATAGTAAAAGTAATACCATACTTGTGAATATTTTCCCGGAAGATAAAAAGTTCTAGTTCAATTCAAAATTTTCTCAACGAAGTGAAGAAGAATTCAAGTTCTCTTCTGAATTTTACCAGAGAACACAATTCAATTATAATTTCACCAGAGATAATAAAAATATTCCACTTAAGTTCTTTATTTCACAAAGACATAAAGAAATTTAAAGTTCAATTCTAAATTTTTCGGTGGAAGATAGAAAAAGTAATACCATATTTGTGAATATTTTCAAGAAGAGATGAAAAATTTAAAATACTGTTCCAAATTTTTCACAGAAGATAAAAAAGTTCAAGTTCTCTTCGGAATTTTACCAAAGAACAAAATTCAATTCTAATTTCTCCAGAGAAAACAAAAATCTTCCACTTCAGTTCTTTAATTCACAAAGAAATAAAGAAATTTAGAGTTCAATTCTAAGTTTTTCGATGGAAGATAGAAAAAGTAATACCATACTTGTGAATATTTTCCCGGAAGATAAAAGTTCTAGTTCAATTTAAAATTTTCTCAACGAAGTGAAGAAAAATTCAAGTTCTCTTCTGAATTTTACCAAAGAACACAATTCAGTTCTAATTTCACCAGAGAAAATCAAACTCTTCCACTTAAGTTCTTTATTTCACAAAGACATAAAGAAATTTAAAGTACAATTCTAAATTTTTTGGTGGAAGATAGATAAAGTAATACCATACCTGTGAATATTTTCCCGGAAGACAAAAAGTTTTAGTTCAATTTTAAGTTTTCTCAATGAAGTAAAGAAAAATTCAATTTCTCTACTGAATTTTACCAAAGAACACATTTCAATTCTAATTTCACCAGAGAAAATAAAAATCTTCCACTTCAGTTCTTTATTTCACAAAGACATAAAGAAATTTAAAGTTCAATTCTAAATTTTTCGGTGGAAGATAGAAAAAGTAGTACCATACTTGTGAATATTTTCTCGAAGAGATGAAAAATTTAAAATACTGTTCCAAATTTTTCACAGAAGATAAAAAAGTTCAAGTTCTCTTCGGAATTTTACCAAAGAACACAATTCAATTCTAATTTCTCCAGAGAAAATAAAAATCTTCCACTTCAGTTCTTTATTTCACAAAGACATAAAGATATTTTAAGTTCAATTCTAAATTTTTCGGTGGAAGATAGAAAAAGTAATATCATACTTGTGAATATTTTCCCGGAAGATAAAAAGTTCTAGTTCAATTTAAAATTTTCTCAACGAAGTGAAGAAAAGTTCAAGTTCTCTTCTGAATTTTACCAAAGACCACACTTCAACTCTAATTTCTCTAGAGAAAACAAAAATCTTTCACTTAAGTTATTTATTTCACAAAGAAATAAAGAAATTTAAAGTTCAATTCTAAATTTTTCCGCAGGAGATAGAAAAATTAATACCATGCTTGTGAATATTTTCACGGAAGATAAAAAGTTCTAGTTCAATTTAAAATTTTCTCAACGAAGTGAAGAAAAGTTCAAGTTCTCTACTGAATTTTACCAAAGAACACAACTCAATTCTAATTTCACCAAAGAAAATAAAAATCTTCCACTTAAGTTCTTTATTTCAAAAAGTCATAAAGAAATTTAAAGTTCAATTCTAAATTTTTCGGTGGAAGATAGAAAAAGTAATACCATACTTGTGAATATTTTCACGGAAGATAAAAAGTTCTAGTTCAATTTACAATTTTCTCAACGAAGTGAAGAAAATTTCAAGTTCTCTTCTGAATTTTACTAGAGAACACAATTCAATTCTAATTTCACCAGAGAAAAAAAAAATCTTCCACTTTAGCTCTTTATTTCACAGGGACATAAAGAAATTGACAGTTCAATTCTAAATTTTTCGGTGGAAGATAGAAAAAGTAATACATTGATTTTGAATCTTCGACATGAAGATAAGGTGCATCACTTTAATTCTGAGTTTTCTCGAAGAAGTGCAAAATGTTCAAGCTCTCTTCTGAATTTTCTTAAAGAAGTGAAAAAAGTTAGCTCAATTCTGAATTTTACCAATGAAAATGAAAAAAGCTTCCACTCCAGTTCTTAATTTCTGAAAGACATAAAAAATTCAAAGTTCTCTTCTAATTTTTCCAAGAAAATAAAAAGGTTCCCCTTCAGTTCTGGTTTTTTCTCAAAGAGATGAAAAATTTAAAGTTCTATTCTAATTTGAAATTAAATTTTAGCTCCTTTGTCTTATGGATTTACCCCTCAAATTTTTAAATTAGAAAATGAGTGACTCGTTCTATTATTAAAGACAATCGTTCAAACTCGTTCATCTAACCTCCAAAACAATAGGTTAGGTTAGGTATAAATAAATATTAATAAATAAATAGAAACATTTCTGCCTAAGGTTAGGTTAACTTATCACGAGCGCTCATGATAAGTTAACCTAACTTAAACATGTAGAAATGTTTCTATTTATTTATTAATATTTATTTATACCTAACCTAACCTATTGTTTTGGAGGTTAGATGAAGGAGTTTGAACGATTGTCTTTAATAATAGAAAGAGTCACTCATTTTCTAATTTAAAAATTTGAGGGGTAAATCCATAAGACAAAGGAGCTAAAATTTAATTTCAAATTAGAATGGTAAAATTCCGAAGAGAACTTGAATTTTTCTTCACTTCGTAGAGAAAATTGTAAATTGAAATAGAACTTTTTATCTTCCGGGAAAATATTCACAAGTATGGTATTACTTTTTCTATCTTCCACCGAAAAATTTAGAATTGAACTTAAAATTTCTTTATGTCCTTGTGAAATAAAGAACTTAAGTGGAAGCTTTTGATTTTCTCTGGAGAAATTATAATTGAATTGTGTTTTGTAAAATTCAGAAGAGAACTTGAACTTTTCTTCACTTCGTTGAGAAAATTTTAAATTGAACTAGAATTTTTTATCTTCTGGGAAAATATTCACAAGTATGGTATTACTTTTTCTATCTTCCACCGAAAAATTTAGAAATGAACTCTAAATTTCTTTATGTCTTTGTGAAATAAAGAACTGAAGTGCAAGATTTTTGTTTTCTCTGGAGAAATTAGAATTGAATTATGTTCTTTGGTAAAATTCCGAAGAGAACTTGAACTTTTTTATCTTCTGTGAAAAATTTGGAACAGTATTTTAAATTTTTCATCTCTTCGAGAAAATATCTTAAGTGGAACTTAAAGAACTTAAGTGGAAGATTTTGATTTTCTCTGGTGAAATTAGAATTGAATTGTGTTCTTTGGTAAAATTCAGAAGAGAACTTGAATTCTTCTTCACTTCGTTGAGAAAATTTTGAATTGAACAAGAACTTTTTATCTTCCGGGAAAATATTCACAAGTATGGTATTACTTTTTCTATCTTCCACCGAAAAATTTAGAATTGAACTCTAAATTTCTTTATGTCTTTTTAGAATAAAGAACTTAAGTGGAAGATTTTTTTTTTCTCTGGATAAATTTAAATTGAATTGTTTTCTTTGGTAAAATTCAGAAGATAACTTGAACTCTTCTTCACTTCGTTGAGAAAATTTTAAATTGAACTAGAACTTTTTATCTTCCGTGAAAATATTCACAAGTATGGTATTAATTTTTCTTTCATCCACCGAAAAATTTAGAATTGAACTTTAAATTTCTTTATGTCTTTGTTAAATAAAGAACTTAAGTGGAAGATTTTTGTTTTCTCTGGTTAAATTAGAATTGAATTGTGTTCTATGTTAAAATTCAGAAGAGAACTTGAATTCTTCTTCACTTCGTTGAGAAAATTTTAAATTGAACTAGAACCTTCTGTCTTCCGGGAAAATATTCACAAGTATGGTATTACTTTTTCTATCTTCCACTGAAAAATTTTGAATTGAAATTTAAATTTCTTTATGTCTTTGTGAAATAAAGAACTTAAGTGGAAGATTTTTATTTTCTCTGGATAAATTAGAATTAAATTGTGTTCTTTGGTAAAATTCAGTAGAGAACTTGAACTTTTCTTCACCTCGTTGAGAAAATTTAAAATTGAACTAGAACTTTGTATCTTCCGTGAAAATATTCACAAGTATGGTATTACTTTTTCTATCTTCCACCGAAAAATTTAGAATTGAACTCTAAATTTCTTTATGTCTTTGTGAAATAAAGAACTGAAGTGGAAGATTTTTGTTTTCTCTGGAGAAATTAGAATTGAATTGTATTCTTTGGTAAAATTCCGAAGAGAACTTAAACTTTTTTATCTTCTGTGAAAAATTTGGAACAGTATTTTAAATTTTTCATCTCTTCGAGACAGATCTGAACTAAAGTGGAAATTTTTTATATTATTTGGAAAAACAGAAATGATCAATGACTAATTTCTTTTTCATTGACAAAATTCAGAAGAGAACTTGAAGTTTCCTTGACTTCTTTGAGAAAATTTTAAATTGAACTAGAACTTTTTATCTTCCGTGAAAATATTCACAAGTATGGTATAACTTTTCCTTTCTTCCACTGAAAAATTTAGAATTGAACTTTAAATTTCTTTATGTCTTTGTGAAATAAAGAACTTAAGTGGAAGATTTTTATTTTCTCTGGAGAAATTAGAATTGAAGTGTGTTCTTTGGTAAACTTCAGAAGAGAACTTGAACTTTTCTTCACTTCGTTGAGATAATTTTAAATTGAACTAGAACTTTTTATCCTCCGGGAAAATATTTACAAGTCCGGTATTACTTTTTCTATCTTCCACCGAAAAATTTAGAATTGAACTTTAAATTTCTTTATGTCCTTGTGAAATAAAGAACTGAAGTGGAATATTTTTATTTTCTCTGGTGAAATTAGAATTGAATTGTGTTCTTTAGTAAAATTCATAAGATAACTTGAACTTTTCTTAACTTCGTTGAGAAAATTGTAAATTGAACTATATAATTTTATCTTACGTGAAAATATTAACAAGTATAGTATTAGTTTTTTTATCTTCCACCGAAAAATTTAGAATTAAACGTTAAATTTCTTTATGTCTTTGTGAAATAAAGAACTTAAGTGAAAGATTTTTGTTTTCTCTGGAGAAATTAGAATTGAAGTGTGTTCCTTGGTAAAGTTCAGAAGAGAACTTGAACATTTCTTCACTTCGTTGAGAAAATTTTAAATTGAACGAACTTTTTATCTTCCGTTAAAATATTCACAAGTATGGTATTACTTTTACTATCTTCCACAGAAAAATTTAGAATTGAACTTTAAATTTCTTTATGTCTTTGTGAAATAAAGAACTGAAGTGGAAGATTTTTATTTTCTCTGGTGAAATTAGAATTGAATTGTGTTCTTTAGAAATTCAGAAGAGAACTTGAACATTTCTTCACTTCATTGAGAAAATTGTAAATTGAACTAGGACTTTTTATCTTCCGGGAAAATATTCACAAGCATGGTATTACTTTTTCTATCTTCCACTGAAAAATTTAGAATTGAACTTTAAATTTCTTTATGTCTTTGTGAAATAAAGAACTTAAGTGGACGATTTTTATTTTCTCTGGAGAAATTAGAATTGAATTATGTTATTTGGTAAAATTCAGTAGAGAACTTGAACTTTTCTTCACTTCATTGAGAAAATTTTAAATTGAACTAGAACTTTTTATCTTCCGTGAAAATATTCACAAGTATGGTATTAATTTTTCTATCTCCCGCCGAAAAATTTAGAATTGAACTTTAAATTTATTTATGTCTTTTTGAACTATTTAACTTAAGTTGAAGATTTTTGTTTTTTCTGGAGAAATTAGCATTGAGACGTTTTACTTGGTACAGCTAAGAGCAGAACTTGAGCACTTCTTCACTTCGCTTAGAAAATTTTATATTGAACTAGAACTTTTGATCTTCCGGGAAAATATTAACAAGCATGGTATTACTTTTTCTATCTTCCACCGAAAAATTTAGAATTGAACTTTAAATTTCTTTATGTCTTTGTGAAATAAAGAACTGAAGTGGAAGATTTTTGTTTTCTCTGGAGAAATTAGAATTGAATTATGTTCTTTGGTAAAATTTCGAAGAGAACTTGAACTTTTTTATCTTCTGTGAAAAATTTGGAACATTATTTTAAATTTTTCATCTCTTCGAGAAAATATTCACAAGTATGGTATTACTTTTTCTATCTTCCACCGAAAAATTTAGAATTGAACTTTAAATTTTTTATGTCTTGGTGAAATAATGAACTGAAGTGGAAGCTTTTTATTTTCTCTGGTGAAATTAGAATTGAAGTGTGTTCTTTGGTAAAATTCAGAAGAGAACTTGAACTTTTCTATCTTCTATGAAAAATTGAGCCTGCTAGTAGTATCATTATCTCTAAAACTCTTTTTCTTACATCTCTGACCTTTTTAATAGATATTCTGAACGTTTGACGTTCTAGCATACCCTAAAAATAATGAACACTTAACAAAATAATGTATAAGATATTTTTAATGAAATAACGGCATGTAGAATATTAATATAAAAATACGTTAAATACATTATTATACATTATTAGTACACTTGCGCTTCACTTTCCGTCAATTCATCTTTATATTCATTGATGATATTGTCTGCTAATGTCCTTTTTATTCTGCCTGCGATTTCACTGTCTATTGTCACATTATTTTTACAAAGTTAGCAGTTTTGACATATTGACAAGATATGATTAATGACATTATTGCAGGAGTATGCTTGTCTTCTTCTTGTTCTCTTTAAAATGCTAATACCGGAAAGATGATGATAGGATGTATCAATAGGTAATGTGTTACCAGCAACAGTAGCAAGGAGTTGTCCCCAATCATCTACAATTATTTTTAAGTTTGCATTCTCTTTGAGCACTAATTCCTCTGGTAATGTTACTCTCGCATATCCACCGTTTACACGATTGAAATTCTTGGGTACTCCAAAGATATCTAACTTTTCGCTGTCATGACAATGCCTGTATACCGTTCTAAGAATTTTACCACTTGTGCTTGTTTCATTTTTCGTGTACTTATCCTCATCAGAATTTCACACGACGAGGATTTTTTCATGTGCACATACTTTCGTTGAACAATCCATTTTCACTTTTTTAAAGATTTGAATAGTGTGTTTATCCTACCGCTGCGTAAAAAATACTGATTTAATGCACGCAATAAACTAGGTAGTGTCGATAACCTGCCATAGAGTACCAGTGGGAATGCCGCGTCGTGTCTATGAACAAGCAAAGGGTACGATTGGTAGAGCCGTAAACATATTTCATGTCATTTTAAGATACGTAAAAAAGTTAAAAAAATACTATGTTAAAAAAATTCAAAAATTATTTTTAAAAAATGGGGGGGATGGGGTTCCGGCGGTCTTTGGGGGCTCGATGGGCATTAGGGGGACCGGGGGCCGTTGGGATTGGGGTAGGGGACCTCACGACACTGTTCAAATGGAACTTGTGTATTATAACGACCACAGAGTTTCAACCTCAAATCCTCTTCTAAAACATCTTCTAAATCATCTTTTAAAATGTCTCTAACTGTTTCGCCGAAATAATTCCCTAAAATGCCTAAAACGGTTTCGCCCATTTCAACTTGTAAAATGGGTTTAGGATGGACATTAAGAAAATAACTTGTTCTGAAAAGATATAATAAAGCCTTAAAAAAGTATTAAAAAATATGGAGGGGACTCTTTGAGGGCCCTGGGAGGGCCTTTGGGGGTCTGGGGGGCCGGGTGGGAGCCCGGGGAACCTTTGGGGACCGGGGGGGTCCTTCGGGATATGGGTATGGGGATCGAAGCCCTTGGGGTCGGGGTAGGGCGATCGGGGCCCTTTGGGGTTGGGGTAGAGGACCTCACGACACAGTTCAAATAGAACTTGCTTACTATAACGACCACGCTCAAAACCTCTTCTAAAACTTTTTCTAAAATCATCTTTTAAAATGTCTCTAACTGTTTCTCCGAAA
The DNA here is from genome assembly GCF_049724085.1 of Artemia sp. Qi Xiang Cuo. NCBI lineage: Eukaryota > Metazoa > Arthropoda > Branchiopoda > Anostraca > Artemiidae > Artemia > Artemia sp. Qi Xiang Cuo. The sequence continues at coordinate 31,774,261 of NC_142809.1, forward strand.
TAATTCCCTAAAATGTCTAAAACCGTTTCACCCAAATAATCCCTAAAAGTAATCTCAGCGTGTTCCTTTTGTTTTTGGCATCTCTGTGCTTTCACATTTCAAATTTCTAGGAAACCCTTTCCTACGTTAATCTCTTAATCTCATAAATGTTCCTCGCTACACTATTAAGGTTTCGTTAGAATATCAATTTATCTCTCCGACTTAAAGCTCAGTGAAGCCGTATTTAAAAATAGAATTTCTATCTCTTTAGACTCCCACATAATTCCAAGATAACAAGTGATGTCATTTCTAATTCCTGACACTAAAGATCAATGAAGCCCTATTTAAAAAAAGAATATTAATTTTTCTCTCTGACCTAAAGAACGTTTATCCCTCAGACCTAAGATTAAAGAAGCCATAATGTTTCTTAATTCCCCTTTCGTGAATCAATAATTCCCCGCCGATTCTGTAAATCAATTTCTCAGGTTATGTTAGCCTAAAGATCAAAGAAACCATAATGTTTCTTAATTCCCCCTTCGTGAATCAATACATTCCCCTAGCGATTATGTAAATCAAGTTGTCAGGTTAGGTTAGCCTAAAGATCAAAGAAGCCATGTTTGTTTCTTAATCCCCCTTTCGTGAATCAATAATTCCCCCGCCGATTAGGTAAATCACCCTCATGTCATTACACGTGGCCAAACAACAACAGATCGATTGACCTTGACCCCCATTAGACTCGATCGATAATCCTTGAACAAATTATGTAAAAAAAGTTCTCCCTAGGGACTCTATGCCCATATTAGGAGCCCCGTCACGACCTTTACCCCCCTTTCTACTCATGTCAAATCATGTTTAAATTAGAGCAATGCATGGATTTTCAATAAGCACAATTACAGAGTCCAAAATAGGGTCATCAGGCCAGACGCATCGTCATACGAAGAGAAGCTTAGCCTAAAGAGCTACGATTGAGTGGCACGGAAGCCTTCCTCGTATTTAGGATTACCCTGAATTTGACATTAAAAACTAATGAAATTTAAAACTTGGGCAATTAGGTATTGCTGTACCTCTCTTTATTAGCTAATTACATATCTGATCCGGCTGATTATGCATCTGATACAAATACACAAATGTAGATTACCAAAATAAAAAAATCAAATACATAATGAAGTTCCTTCCTACCTCCATCCACCTCTTTTACTTAGACATATAGACATTTGTCATCTCTTTAAAATTATGATCGTTTAGACCTTATCACTATTTGACCTTAATATATAAATTACAGATCTTCTTTCTTAAAAATCTATTGGAAAGCAGTATGACTGTCCTGAATCAAAACAGCCAAGAACGTATTTAGAGGGCAACCCCACGCTTATTTATGGTAGCCTCTGTTCGTCTTAAGTTTGACTCGATCGTTTAACTAATTTGTCCTTGTTTGGGTTTCACTTCTTTATTGATAATAATTGCTGCGTTTGCTTCAAGATGCTCAAACTGCAATAGACCTATAGACATGTTACATCTTGTCGGAATCAGGAAAAGAAATTTTCAATCTGTGTGAGTGGAAGGCCCAAAATAGGGTCTTATAAACCGTTCCCTTTTAACATTACTCTCAAAACTACAAAACACTTTTTTTTATACAGTTGAAGATAATTTCTGAAAAGATACTGTCAAGACAGTGAAGGCGCATGAGAGCAGGTTCCAGGGGGGGGGGTCCCATTTGGCTTTAAGTTTGTGCGAACTAATTTTTTTTCAAATCTGTCAAACAAAAAAGAAGAAAAAGAAAAGACCATCAAATTCACAGTCATTAAAGCGCTAGTTTTTTTTAGTAGAGCATAAACGGCACTCTCCCTTTGAGTATGGGGGGAGGCTGGCAACATTATACTTATGTATGGTAATTTTGGTTCCTTTTTAAGTTTGACTTCTTATATGGCTTTATTTCTCCTCATTCTTTTTAACGGTCACTCTTTACATTTTGTTGAAAACCGTTGAGTTTTTTTTTTGTCTTTTTTTATCTTAAAAATTAATATTCTACCGCTCTACATGAATATAAGCACAGGACTGAAAATCAGTCAGCTAGACATTTCTCTATTTAAAAAAAAGGAGCTATAAACAAACACACCATTTCAGCAGCATGTTTTGACTTCGCATCCCTCCCAAATATGTTCTTAAATGTAAAAAAAAATTAGAAAACGTCCTTTGATATTGGAAAACAGAGCTGGGCATTCTTTTATCTGTTCAGATTCCGAGCCAGCGGATGATTTTAATTTCTGTAAAGAATAGTTGACGCTGCATTATTTGCAAATGGAATAATTTTCACTCATTTTTACAACTTTATAGAGGCGTGTTTTTTAATTAAGGTCCGTTTGAACATAAGTACACATCGAAAGATTATTTTAAAAAAGTAAACTTATTTTCAAAAAGTGTATACTTTAATCTATTTTTTGACATAGTTACTAAGTTTTTGAAGCACTTATTATGCGTCTCAACTAATTTTAAAGTAAAGTATTTATAAGAACTTGCCACCGGCTCCAATAACCAAGAGTTCACTCCTGTTTTTACGTCATCTTTTTAACGGTTGCCACTGAGGTGACAACCGGGTTGAACTGGAGACGAAACATGGGTTTCACATATCACGGCCAAATCGAGGCAACAGAAAATGGAATAGAAACACACACACTCCCTTGAAAATTTGAAGGCCGAACATCTTCTTTCCCAGCGCAAAATCAGGGCGTCGGTGTTTGGGAATAGGCATGGTGGTTTTTTGGTCGACTTCGTGCAATGGAGGAACCACTATCAATGTAGAAGCATACTGCCTAACCCTCAGAAAGCTCCGTAGAGCGATTAAAAAAAACACGAAACAAACAAACTTGGCAAGCTGACAAAGAAAATTGTCCTTCTTCATAACAACGCAAGACTTTACACTACTGGTCAGACCCGCAATTTGTTGGACGATTTGGCTGGGACGTTTTAGATCACCCACAATATAGTCCTGATCTTGCGCCGAGTGGTAGCCATACATTTCTCCACCTCAAGCAACACCTCAGTGGTAAACAATACAATGATGATGACGACGTAAAAACGTAAGTGAATTCCTGGTTAATGGAACAGACGGCAAGTTTTTATAAAGAGGTTACTTCAAAATTAGTTGAGAGGTATGATAAGTGTTACAACAAACTTGGTAACTATGCTGTTAAATAGAGTGAAACATGTACTTTTTGAAAATAAATTTACTTCTTTTAAATAATCATTCGTTGTGTACTTTTGATCAAACGAACCCTAATTAAAAAACACGCCTCATACATACATACATATATATATATATATATATATATATATATATATATATATATATATATATATATATATATATATATATATATATATATATATATATATATATATATATATATATATATATATATATATAGCATAGTGTTTAATTACCAATTTTGGTGTACTTCATCCCCTTCCCAAAATAAATAAATAAATAAGGGTTTTTTTTAATTTCACAATTTTAGTATACAACTTAACCGAACTCCCACTCCCTGAGATTTAGTCATGATAATTTATCATTATTTTTGCCAACAATCTTTTTGTAGCTGATTATATGCTAAAGAAGCGAGTGAAACAATTTTAAAGAAGGTGGTACTACAATAAAAAAAAGTATCCGTTCATTTTCGAGCTAATGACTACTTTGTAGCCTAATTTGGTCCGGGTCCATCAAAGGCGGATCTAGAGCAAAATCATGCGGGGGGGGGGGGCAATGTGATAAGTGTACTAATAATTAGCCAATCGACAAGTTTATTTCAAAAAAAGGCCAAACAAAGAGAAAAAACCAAATGAGGGTGCCAGAAAAATCTTGGGGGGGGGGGTCCCCCAGCCCCTTGGATCCACTCCGGAGCCCAATGTTGATTTCGCAGATTAAATGGAATGAAAAGGAGTGTGTGATTAAGACTTCAACTCAACGACTTTGACAGGATTCTACGGTAGTGTAATCTGTCCATAGAACTACTCCATTTTGATAATAAATCTTGACAAGAAGATGAAAAAAATAGAAAAAAATAAATATAATAATCTCACTCACAAGGGAGAAAACTTTGTACAATTTCTTCCAATGTCCAATTACAAGTTGCTATTAGGAAGAAGCTGTTAGGCAACATAATACTGTGAATATTTTCCACATATTTTCCTCTGGCCTCGACAGCATTGTCAGATAAAGAAATAGCATCATATGTTCCTTTATCCAATATTAATCCAAATTTATTTCCTTTGAAGAGGCTGCTAGATTTCGACAAAATATCGCACACCTAAAGTACAATAATAAGATAAAGACATGAAGAGTAAATTATTGCTACTTAGCGCACTATTGTCATCCTATACATGTAAATTTTGTTACTTAGCACACTGCGGTCATTTTACACATGTGATCACTTCCATTATCTTATGAGTCTTCCCCAACCAATGGTACTTGAAATCTTTATCACTTTAAAGTTTCCCGATTCGAATAGCTTTAATTTTAAGATTTAAATAAGAAAAGGTCACAACAAATTATAGTGTACAGGTGAATAACGTGGCTTTACTTTGTTATGAAGCAAATAAATGTTGGACAGAGTAGGAACTTTGTTGCCAATTAGGTTATTTCATTCCAATTCTGGACTGTCCAGCTCCTTGCCTATCTCCCTGGAGGAGGGAACAAGGTAGCTTAGGTATACCCAAACGCAAATTATGCCTGGAGGCAAAACCCGCTGAAACTCCAATATGATAGAAAATCCCGATATCCGATTCCTTGTACGTTGACAAGTAACAATCAGACGCCTGTATCGAAAATAGCAAATAACGGCGCAAGATATCTAAGAAAACTGAACTAATTAACTTTAAGCTATAAATGAATTGACAACATAAAAGCAAAAGAAAAGATGGCGTCACTGCTTTGGACTTAAACATGAGTCAATATAGTAATCGCACTAATTAAAGGGTTTACGCATTATTACTATGGATATAGCGTGGTGTACCCCGTCAGGGTTTTGAGATGAAAAAATAGCAAACACCCAACAGACAATTTTTGAGCCAGGTCCTTCCTGGCTCAAATATCTGGGACAGATCTTTCGGTCCGTCCCTCTCCCATAGCCAGCTGAAGAAATTGAAGATAGTCCTGAAATTTCTTTTGTTTTCCTAATAATTCCCCTATTTTAGCATTTTTTTAGCCCCCCCCCCCTTCTTCCCCAGATACAAGTCTATCGTCCGTGCCTGTTTTGAGCTATAGGTTCTGAATAATTTTAGGTGCAAGTCATGGCAAGCCAATTGTTTTCACTTCCCACAAAAGAAATACTCTTCAGTTAATGACAGGCGAAACATATCAACCAGAGGAACTTGTTCACTTCCAAATTTGTTGACAAAAAAAATTACGATTCAAACCACGACGATATCTTCTTTGGTCATTCACAACTTGTGATCCGAGTTTCATCATTTATTTAAACTGCAAATTGCGCTAATAATGGAAAACTAATAAAATTCATTAAAGATTTGAACTCCATAGACAATAATAACAAGCAATGTCACTTTCCTTAAAAAAAAAAAACACCTGTTTCTGTAGTTCTACAGGTAAATTTATTTTTGGTAGTATGAATAAATGGAACCACTTAGTGATCAGTAATTATGATGATGAAAAGGTGGGACTAAAAGGAAAAACACCGTTTTTGGCGCTGCTGTTTTTGTATTATCCAGGTTGCAGCGGTAGCTAGCAACCTAGCAAGAGACGATCATGTCCAATAGTAGAAAGGCCTCAGAAGGTCCGAATGGGGCAACAAATATGGGCATAGAGTCCCTAGGGAGAACACGTGGTTAATGGGGTCAATGACCTCTTTTTCCAAGGTCGATTTGTTGTTGTTGTTGTTTTGGCAAAGTGCATGCTCGAGGCGAATGTTATGAGTTTCCAGAAATAGAAAACAGTTAGATCACGTGTTTCTAAGGGGAATTATTGATTCAAGAAAGGGGAATTAATTTGTTGTTTCTAAGGGGAAGGTGGGGAAGAGATATATTGATTGCGTAATCGAAGGGAGAGAATTCCCGAGAAATTGATTACATAATCAGTAGAACCCTATCAGAAGGTCATGACGGGAGTCCATATATGGGCATAGAATGACGTAATCAACAAAGGACAAATGGATTTCTGAGAAATTGATTACATAATCGGTAGAACCCTATCAGAAGGTCATGACGGGGGTCCATATATGGGCATAGAATGACGTAATCGACTAGGACAGTTGGATTTCTGAGAAATTGATTACATAATCGGTAGAACCATATCAGGAGGTCATGACGGGAGTCCATATATGGGCATTGAATGACGTAATCGACTAGGACAGTTGGATATCTGAGAAATTGATTACATAATCGGTAGAACCATATCAGGAGGTCATGACGGGAGTCCATATATGGGCATTGAATGACGTAATCGACTAGGACATGACACAACACATGACACATGACATAAGAATGACGTAATCAACTAGGACAAATGGATTTTCTGAGAAATTGATTACATAATCGGTAGAACCATATCAGGAGGTCATGACGGGAGTCCATATATGGGCATTGAATGAAGTAATCGACTAGGACAGTTGGAATATTTCAGTAGTGGTTTATCGTGGTTTACCATTTCACAGTTACATTCTCTTGATTTTTCAAAGTTCATTTTCGATTTCTTTCGTTGAAATGTGAGAGTTGGAATATTTAAATAGTGTTTTGTCGTGGTTTACCATATCACAGTTACATTCTCTTGATTTTTCAAAGTTCATTTTAAATCTCTTTCGTTGAAATGCAAGAGTTGGAATATTTCAGTAGTGTTATGTCGTGGTTTACTTTGTCACAGTTACATTCACTTGATTTTTCAAAGTTCATTTTGAATTTCTTTCCTTGAAATGCAAGGGTTGGAATATTTCAGTAGTGGTTTGTTGCGGTTTACCTTGTCACAGGTATATTCTCTCGATTTTTCAAAGTTCATTTTGAATCTCTTTCGTTGAAATGCAAGAGCTGGATTATTTCATCCAGCACCCATAAAAGTTTTTGTGTGTGTGTAAGTTTTTTTGTGTTTGTAAGTTTTGTGTATGTGTAAGTTTTTGTGCTTGTGTAAGTTTTTTTTTGTGTGTGTTATCTTTTGTATTTGTGTAAGTTTTTGTTTGTGTGTAAGTTTTTGCATTTGCGAAAGTTTTTGTTTGTGGTTTTATTTTTTTTTGTGGTGGTTAGTCTGTGTTTGTGTGCAATTTTTTGTGTTTTTTTAAGTTTTTCTTGTGTGTTCAATTTTTTGTGTGTGTTTTATTTTTTGTTTTTTCTTTATTTTTTTTGTTTTTTTAAGTTTTTGTGGTGGTTTAAGTTTTTGTGTTTTTGTGTAAGTTTTTGTGTGTGTGTGTAAGTTTTTTTGTGTGTGTAATATTTTATGTGTGTGTAATTTTTTATGTGTGTTTGAGTTTTTGTGAGTTTTTTATTTTTTGGTGTGTGTGTAAGTTTTTTGTTTTATCTGTAGTTTTTTTGTGTGTGTGTAATTTTTTTTTTGTGTGTTTAAGTTTTTTTTGTGTTTTTTTAATTTTTTTTGTGTTGTTTATTTTTTGTTTTTTTGTGTTAGTTTTTGTGTGTGTATAAGTTTTTTTGTTGTTTTTAAGTTTTTTTGTTTGTGTTATTTTTTTTGTTTTTGTCAGTTTTTTTGTGTGTGTAAGTTTTTTTTGTTTGTGTTTAATTTTTTTTATGTCTGTAAGTTTTTGTGTGTAATTTTTTTTGTGTGTGTGTAAGTTTTTTTTTGGGTGTTTATTTTTTTTTGTGTGTGTTAGTTTGTTTTTGTGTGTGAAATTTTTTGTGTGTGTGTTAGTTTTGTGTTTTTGTTTAATTTGTTGTGTGTGTTTATGTTTGTGTTTGTTTAAGTTTTTTTGTGTTTGTTAGTTTGTTTGTTTTTGTTAGTTTTTGTGTGTGTGTTAGTTTTTGTGTGTGTGTGTAAGTTTTTGTGTGTGTGTAAGTTTTTGTGTGTGTGTGTGTAAGTTTTTGTGTGTGTGTGTGTGTAATTTTTTATGAGTGTGGTATTATTTGTGTGTTTGTAATTTTTTTTGTTTTTGTTTTAGTTTTTTGTTTTTTTTTAAGTTTTTTTTGTTTTTGTAAGTATTTTTTTTTGTTGTTTAGTTTTTTGTGTGTGTAATTATTTTTTTGAGTTTGTTAGTTTTTGTTTGTGTTTAAGTTTTTGTTAGTTTGTTTTATTTTTTTTTTGTTTGTGTAAGTTTTTTTTTTTGTGTGTGTAAGTTTTTGTGTGTGTGTGTAAGTTTTTATGTGTGTGTAAGTTTTTATGTGCGTGTAAGTTTTGTGTGTGTGTAAGTTTTTTTTTGTGTGTGTAAGTTTTTGTGTGTGTGTAAGTTTTTGTGTTTGTGAGTGTAAGTTTTTGTGTGTGTGTAAGTTTTTGTGTGCGTGTAAGTCTTTGTATGTGTGTAAGTTTTTGTGTGTGTGTAAGTTTTTTTGTTTGTGTTAGTTTTTGTGTGTGTGTGTTTTTAAGTTTTTGTGTGTGTGTAAGTTTTTTTATGTGTGTGTATGTTTTTGTGTGTGTGTGTCAGTTTTTTTGTTTGTGTGTGTAAGTTTTTGTGTGTGTGTAAGTTTTTTTTTGTGTGTTAGTTTTTTTGTGTGTGTTGGTTTTTGTGAGTGTGTAAGTTTTTTTGTGTGTGTTAGTTTTTTTGTGTTTGTTAGTTTTTTTGTGTGTGTGTTAGTTTGTGTGTGTGTGTGTGTTTAAGTTTTTGTGTGTGTAAGTTTTTTTGTGTGTGTGTAAGTTTTTGTGCGTAAGTTTTTGTGTGTGTGTGTGTAAGTTTTTGTGTGTGTGTAAGTTTTTTTGTGTGTGTAAGATTTTTTGTGTGTGTGTGTAAGTTTTTGTGTGTGTGTGTGTGTGTTTGTAATTTTTTGTGTGTGTGTTAGTTTTTGTGTGTGTGTAAGTTTTTGTGTGTGTTTAACTTTTTGTGTGTGTGTAAGTTTTTGTGTGTGTAAGTTTTTGTTTGCGTGTAAGTTTTTGTGTGTGTGTAAGTTTTTTTTGTGTATGTAAGTTTTTGTGTGTGTGTAAGTTTTTGTGAGTGTTAGTTTTTGTGTGTGTAAGTTTTGTGTGTGTGTAAGTTTTGTGTGTTTGTTAGTTTTTGTGTGTGTGTAAGTTTGTGTGTGTGTGTGTGTAAGTTGTTGTGTGTGTGTAAGTTTTTGTGTGTGTGTAAGTTTTTGTGTGTGTGTAAGTTTTTTTGTGTGTGTAAGTTTTTGTGTGTTTAAGTTTTTGTGTGTGTGTAAGTTTTTGAGTGTGTGTAAGTTTTTGTGTGTGTGTAAGTTTTTGTGTGTGTGTTAGTTTGTGTGTATATGTGTGTGTCTGTTTGCTTGTGCGTGTATGTTTTTTTGTGTGTTTAAGTTTTTTTGTGTGTGTGATAGTTTTTGTGTGTGTGTAAGTTGTTTTGTGTGTGTATTATGTTTTTTGTGTTTTAGATTTTGTTTTTTTGTGTGTAAGTGTTTGTGTGTTTGTGTTACTTTTTGTGTATGTGTGAGTTTCTGTGTGTGTGTGTAAGTTTTTGTGTGTGTAAGTTTTGAGTGTGTGTTAGGTTGTTTACGTGTACAAGTTTTTGGTTGTGTGTAAGTTTTTGTGTGTGTGTACGTTTTTATGTTTGTGTTAGTTTTTTTGTGAGTTTGTTAGTTTTTGTGTGTGTGTGTGTTAGATTGTGTGTGTGAATGTTTTTATGAGTGGGTTACTTTTTTTGAATGTGTAAGTTTTTTTTTGTGTGTGTAAGTTTTTTGTGTGTGTGTGTAAGTTGTTTTTGTTTGTGTAAGTTTTTGTGTGTGTGTAAGTTTTTTTGTGTTTTTAAGTATTTTTGTGTGTGTGTAAGTTTTTTTTGTGTTTGTTTTAGTTTTTGTGTTGGTGTGTGCAATTATTTTTGTGTGTGTGTTAGTTTTTTTGTGTGTGTGTAAGTTTTTGTGTGTGTGTGTAAGTTTTTATGTGTGTGTAAGTATTTGTGTGTGTGTAAGTTTTTGTGTGTGTGTAAGTTTTTTTTTGTGTGTGTAAGTTTTTGTGTGTGTAAGTTTTTGTGTTTGTGCGTGTAAGTTTTTGTGTGTGTGTAAGTTTTTGTGTGCGTGTAAGTCTTTGTGTGTGTGTAAGTTTTTGTTTGTGTGTAAGATTTTTTGTGTGTGTAAATTTTTGTCTGTGTGTGTGTGTCATTTTTTTTGTTTGTGTAAGTTTTTGTATGTGTGTTTAATTTTTTGTGTGTGTGTGTTAGTTTTTTTTTGTGTTTGTGTAAGTTTTTGTGTGTGTGTAAGTTTTTTTGTGTGTGTGTGTTTTTGTGTGTGTGTAGGTTTTTTTGTGTGTGTAAGTTTTTGTGTGTGTGTAAGTTTTTGTGTGTGTGTAAGTTTTTGTGTGTGTGTGTAAGTATGTGTGTATGTGTGTGTGTAAGTTTTTGTGTGTGTTAGTTTTTTTGTGTGTGTGTAAGTTTTTGTGCGTAAGTTTTTGTGTGTGTGTGTGTAAGTTTTTGTGTGTGTGTAATATTTTTTGTGTGTGTAAGATTTTTTGTGTGTGTGTGTAATTTTTTGTGTGTGTGTTTGTAAGCTTTTGTGTGTGTTTCAGTTTTTTTGTGTGTGTAAGTTTTTGTTTGTGTTTCACTTTTTGTGTGTGTGTAAGTTTTTGTGTGTGTAAGTTTTTGTGTGTGTGTAAGTTTTTGTGTGTGTGTAAGTTTTTGTGTGTGTCTGTAAGTTGTTGTGTGTGTGTAAGTTTTTGTGCGTGTAAGTTTTTGTGTGTGTAAGTTTTTTGTGTGTGTAAGTTTTGTGTGTTTGTTTGTTTTTTTGTGTTTTTAATATTTTTTGTGTTTGTGTGTTAGTTTGTGTGTGTGTTTAAGTTAATTTGTTCTTTTAAGTTTTTTTTTATTTGTAAGTTTTTTTTTTTGTGTAATTTTTTGTGTGTTTAAGTTTTTTTGTGTGTGTAAGTTTTTGCGTGGGTGTAAGTTTTTGTGTGTGTGTTAGTTTTTGTGTGTGTGTAAGTTTTTGTGTGTGTGTGTGTGTAAGTTTGTTTGTGTGTGTAATTTTTTTTGTGTGTGTCTGTTTTTTTGTGTGTGTTTAAGTTTTTGTGTGTGTGTAAGTTTTTGTGTGTGTGTAAGTTGTTTTGTTTGTGTAAGTTTTTTTGTGTGTGTGTGTAAGTTTGTATGTGTGTGTGTTAGTTTTTGTGTGTGTGTGAGTTTTTGTGTGTGTGTTTAAGTTTTTGTGTGTGTGTAAGTTTTGTGTGTGTGTAAGTTTTTTTGTGTGTGTAAGTTTTTGTGTGTAAGTTTTTGTGTGTGTGTTATTTTTTATGTTTTTTTTATTTTGTTTGTGTGTGTTTTATTATTTGTGGTTTTCTTAGTTTTTTTTTTTTTGTAATTTTTTGTATTTAATTTTTTTAGTGTTTGTATGATTTTTTATGTTTTTCATTATTTGTGTTTTTTCAATTATGTGTTTTTGTTTAAGTTTTTGTGTGTGTGTAATTTTTTGTGTTTGTGTATGTTTTTGTGTGTTTCAGTTTTTGTGTGTGTGTGTGTTTTTGTGTGTGTGTAGGTTTTTGCGAGCGTGTAAGTTTTTTTGTGTGTGTTAGTTTTTTTGTGTGTGTTAGTTTTTGTTTGTGTTTGTTTGTTAGTTTTTTTGTGTGTGTTTGTTTTTGTTTGTGTGTGTAAGTTTTTGTGTGTAAGTTTTTTTGTGTGTTTTAGTTTTTTTGTGTTTTTAAGTTATTTTTTTTGTTTTTTTAATTGTGTTTTGTTTTATAACTGTGTTTGTGTGTGTTGGTGTTAGTTTGTGTGTTTGTTTAAGTTTTTTTGTGTGTGTAAGTTTTTGTGTGTGTAAGTATTTGCGTGTGTTTAATTTTTTTTGTGTGTTTAAGTTTTTGTGTGTGTGTAAGTTTGTGTGTGTTTGTATGTTTTTGTGTTTTTAAGTTTTTTGTGTGTGTGTAAGTTTGTGTGTGTGTGTAAGTTTGTGTGTGTGTGTAAGTTTTTGTGTGTGTAAGTTTTTGTGGGTGTGTAAGTATTTTTATTTGTTTCATTTTTTGTGTGTAAGTTTTTGCGTTTCTTGTATTTTTTTTATTTTTTTAAGTTTTGTCGCTTGTTTAAGTATTTGTGTGTGTGTAAGTTTTTTTTTGTGTGTTTTGTAGTTTTTGTGTGTGTGTAAGTTTTTGTAAGTGTTTAAGTTTTTGTGTGTGTGTAAGTTTTTGTAAGTGTGTAAGTTTTTGTGTGTGTGTCAGTTTTTGTGTGCGTGTGTCAGTTTTTGTGTGTGTGTAAGTTTTTGTGGGTGTGTAAGTTTTTGTGTGTGTGTAAGTTTTTTTGTGTGTGTGTGTGTAAGTTTTTTTGTGTGTGTGTGTAAGTTTTGTGTGTGTGTGTAAGTTTTTGTGTGTGTGTAAGTTTGTGTGTGTGTGTTAGTTTTTGTGTATGTGTGTGTGTATGTTTTAGTGTGTGTTTGTGTTATTTTTTGTGTGTGTGTAAGTTTTTTTGTGTGTGTGTAAGTTTTTGTGTGTAAGTTTTTTTGTGTGTGTGTAAGTTTTTGTTTGTGTGTAAGTTTTATTGTGTGTGTAAGTTTTTGTGTGTGTGTGTGCAATTTTTTTTTGTGTGTGTTATTTTTGCGTGTGTGTGAAATTTTTTTTGTGTGCGTTATTTTGTTTGTGTTTGTAAGTTTTTTTTGTGTTTAAGTGTGTTTGTGTAGGTTAGTTTTTGTGTGTGTGTCTATGTTTTTTGTGTTTGTTAGTTTATTAGCGTGTGTGTGTAAGTTTTTTTGTGTTTGCAAGTTTTTGTTTTTGTGTAAGTTTTTTTTGTTTTTGTAATTTTTTTGTGTGTGTGTAATTTTTTTTGTGTAAGTTTTTGTGTGTGTGTGTGTAATTTTTTATTTGTGTGTAATTTTTTGTGTGTTTGTTTTTTTTTTTGTGTGTGTAAGATTTTTTGTGTGTGTGTAAGTTTATGTGTGTAAGTTTCTGTGTGTGTGTTAGTTTGTGTTTGTGTGTAAGTTTGTGTGTGTTAGTTTTTTTTTGTGTGTGTTAGTTTTTTTGTGTAAGTGTTTGTGTGTGTGTGTGTAAGTTTTTGTGTGTGTGTAAGTTTTTGTGTGTGTAAGTTTTTTTGTGTGTGTGAGATTTTTTTTGTGTGTGTGTAAGTTTTTGTGTGTGTGTGTGTGTAAGTTTTTGTGTGTGTGTTAGTTTTTGTGTGTGTGTAAGTTTTTGTGTGTGTAAGTTTTTGTTTGTGTGTAAGTTTTTGTGTGTGTGTAAGTTTTTGTTGTGTATGTAAGTTTTTGTGTGTGTGTAAGTTTTTGTGTGTGTAAGTTTGTGTGTGTGTAATTTTTTTGTGTTTGTTAGTTTTGTGTTTGTGTTATTTTTTTTGTGTGTGTAAGTTTTTTTGTGTGTGTGTGTGTAAGTTTTTATGTGTGTGTAAGTTTTTGTGTGTGTTTCATTTTTTTTTTGTGTGCAAGTTTTTTTTTGTGTGTAAGTTTTTGTTTGTGTAATTTTTTTTTTGTTTGTAATTTTTTGTGTGCGTGTAATTTTTTGTGTGTGTGTAAGTTTTTGTGTGTGTGTAAGTTTTTGTGTGTGTAAGTTTTTGTGTTTGTGTAAGTTTTTTTGTGTGTGTAAGTTTTTTTGTGTGTGTGTAAGTTTTTGTTTGTGTGTAAGTTTTTGTGTGTGTGTAAGCTTTTTTGTGTGTGTAAGATTTTTTGTGTATGTGTAAGTTTTTGTGTGTGTGTAAGTTTTTGTGTGTGTCTGTTAGTTTTTGTGTGTGTGTAAGTTTTTGTGTGTGTGTAAGTTTTTGTGTGTGTAAGTTTTGTGTGTTTAAGTTTTTGTGTCTGTGTAAGTTTTTGTGTGCGTGTAATTTTTTGTGTGTGTGTAAGTTTTTATGTGTGTGTTATTTTGTTTGTGTGTTTGTTATTATTTTTTGTTGTGTTAGTATTTTTTTTTTTGTTAGTTTTTGTGTGTAAGTTTTTGCGTGTCTGTAAGTTTTTTTATGTTTGTTATTTATGTTGCGTGTTTACGTATTTTATTTTTTGCTAGTTTGTGTGTATGTGTAAGTTTTTTTTTGTGTGTTAGTTTTTGTGTGTTTAAGTTTTTGTGTGTGTGTGTAAGTTTTTGTGTGTGTGTAAGTTTTTGCGTGCGTGTAAGTTTTTGTGTGTGTGTAAGTTTTTGTGTGTGTGTAAGTTTGTGTGTATGTGTGTGTGTAAGTTTGTGTGTGTGTGTCAGTTTTTTTGCGTGTGTTAATTTTTTTTTTTGTGTGTTATTTTTTTTGTGTGTTTAATTTTGTTTGTGTGTGTTATATTTTGTTTTTGTGTTAGTGTTTTTGTTTGTGTGTGTAAGTTTTTTTGTGTGTGTAACTTTTTGTGTGTGTGTGTGTGTAAGTTTTTGTGTGTGTGTGTAAGTTTTTGTGTGTGTGTAAGTTTTTGTGTGTGTAAGTTTTTGTGTGTGTGTAAGTTTTTGTGTGTGTGTAAGTTTTTGTGTGTGTTTAAGTTTTTGTGTGTGTGTAAGTTTTTGTGTGTGTGTAAGTTTTTGTGTGTGTAAGTTTTGTGTGTGTGTGTAAGTTTTTGTGTGTGTGTGTAAGTTTTTGTGTGTGTGTAAGTTGTTATGTGTGTGTAAGTATTTTTGTGTGTGTAAGTTTGTGTGTGTAAGTTTTTGCGTTTCAGGAAGTTTTTGTATGTTTGTAAGTTTTTGTGTGTGTGTAAGTTTTTGTTTGTGTGTAAGTTTTTGTGTGTGTGTAAGTTTTTTTGTGTGTGTAAGTTTTTGTAAGTGTGTAAGTTTTTGTGTGTGTGTAAGTTTTTTTTTTGTGTGTGCGTGTGCAAGTTTTTGTGTGTGTGTAATTTTTTGTGTGTGTGTAAGTTTTTGTGAGTGTGTTAGTTTTTGTGTGTGTGTGTGTAAGTGTCTGTGTGTGTGTGTGTAAGTTTTGTGTGTGTGTATAAGTTTTTGTGTGTGTGTAAGTTTTTGTGTTTGTGTAAGTTTGTGTGTGTGTGTGTGTGTAAGTTTTCGTGTGTGTGTAAGTTTTTGTGTGTGTGTAAGTTTTTTTGTGTGTTTGTTTGTTTTTGTGTGTCAGTTTTTGTGTGTGTGTGTAAGTTTTTGTGTGTGTGTAAGTTTTCGTGTGTGTGTAAGTTTGTGTGTGCAATTTTTTTTTGTGTGTGTAAGTTTTGTGTGTGTGTGCAATTTTTTGTGTGTGTAAGTTTTTGTGTAAGTTTTTGTGTGTGTGTAAGTTTCTGTGTGTGTGTAAGTTTTTGTGTGTGTGTGTAAGTTTTTGTGTGTGTGTGTGTAAGTTTTTGTTTGTATTTGTTTTTAATTTTTTTTTTTTGTGTAATTTTTTATTTGTGTGTAAGTTTTTTTTGTTTGTGTAATTTTTTTTGTGTTTATAATTTTTTTTGTGTTTTTATAATTTTTTTTTTGTTTTTAATTTTTTGTTTGTTTGTGTAATTTTTTTTTGTGTTTAAGTATTTTTTTGTGTGTGTAAGTTTTTGTGTGTGTGTAATTTTTTTTGTGTGTGTAAGTTTTTGTGTGTGTGTAAGTTTTTTTTGTGTGTGTGTAAGTTTTTATGTGTGTGTAAGTTTTTGTGTGTGTGTAAGTTATTGTGTGTGTGTAAGTTTTTTATTTTGTGTGTCAGTTTTTGTGTGTGTGTGTAAGTTTTTGTGTGTGTGTGTAAGTTTTTGTGTGTGTGTGTGTAAGTTTTTTTGTGTGTGTAAGTTTTTGTGTGCGTGTAAGATTGTATATGTGTGTAAGTTTTTGTGTGTGTGTGAGTTATTGTGTGTGTGTTAGTTTTTGTGTGTGTGTGTGTTTAAGTTTTTTTGTGTGTGTTTTAGTTTTTGTTTGTGTTTATGAGTTTTTGTGTGTGTGTTAGTTTTTGTGTGTATGTGTGTAATTTTGTTTGTGTGTGTTAGTTTTTTTTTGTGTGTGAGTTTCTGTGTGTGTGTAGGTTTTTGTGAGTGTGTAAGTTTTTTTTGTGTGTGTAAGTTTTTGTGTGTGTAAGTTTTATGTGTGTGTGTAAGTTTTTGTGTGTGTGTAAGTTTTTGTGTGTGTGTAAGTTTGTGTGTATGTGTTTGTGTAAGTTTTTGTTTGTGTGTAAATTTTTGTGTGTGTGTAAGTTTTTTTTTTTTTTGTAATTTTTTTTGTGTGTGTGTATAAGTTTTTTTGTGTGTTTGTGTGTGTTATTTTTTGTGTGTGTGTATGTTTTTGTGTGTGTGTGTTAGTTTTTGTGTGTGTATAAGTTTTTGTGTGTGTCAGTTTTTGTGTGTGTGCGTAAGTTTTTGTGTGTGTGTAAGTTTTTGTGTGTGTCTGTAAGTTGTTGTGTGTGTGTAAGTTGTTGTGTGTGTGTAAGTTTTTGTGTGTGTGTAAGTTTTTGTGTGTGTAAGTTTTTGTGTGTGTGTAAGTTTTTGTGTGTGTGTGTTAGTTGTTTTGTGTTTGTTAGTTTTTGTGTGTGTGTAAGTTTTTGTGTGTGTGTAAGTTTTTTTGTGTTTTTAAGTTTTTGTGTGTGTGTGTAAGTATTTTTGTGTGTTTAAGTTTTTGTGTGTAAGTTTTAGTGTTTGAGTAATTTTTTGTATGTGTGTAAGTTTTTGTGTGTGTGTACTTATTTTTGTTTTTGTAATTTTTTTCTTGTGTTTAAGTTTTTTTGTGTGTGTGTGTAAGTTTTTGTGTGTGTTTATTTTTTTTTGTGTGTTTAATTTTTTTTTTGTTCGTAAGTTTTGTGTGCGTGTACGTTTCTGTGTTTGTGTTTGTTTTTGTGTGTGTGTAAGTTTTTGTGTTTGTGTGTGTGTAAGTTTTTGTGTGTGTGTAAGTTTTTTTGTGTGTGTAAGATTGTTTGTGTGTGTGTGTAAGTTTTTGTGTGTGTGTGTGTTTTTTTTTGTGTGTGTGTAAATTTTTGTGTGTGTGTGTGTAAGTTTTTGTGTGTGTAAGTTTTTGTGTTTGTGTAAGTTTTTTTGTGTTTGCAAGTTTTTGTGTGTGTGTTAGTTTTTGTGTGTGTAATTTTTTTTTGTGTTTAATTTTTTGTGTGTGTTTGTTATTTTTTGTGTGTGTGTAATTTTTTGTGTTTGTGTAATTTTTTGTTTGTTTGTAAGTTTTTGTTTGTTTTTAAGTTTTTGTGTGTTAGTTTTTGTGTGTGTGTAATTTTTTGTATGTGTGTAAGTTTTTGTGTGTGTTTAAGTTTTTTTGTGTGTGTTAGTTTTTTTATGAGTGTAAGTTTTTTTGTGAGTTTAAGTTTTTGTGTGAGTGTAAGATTTGGTGTGGGTGTTAGTTGTTTTGTGCATGTTAGTATTTTTGTTTGTGTAAGTTTTTATGTGTGTGTAAGTTTTTGTGTGTTTGTAAGTTTTTGTGTGTTTTTTTTATTTTTTGTGTGTGTGTGTAAAAGTTTTGTGTGTGTGTGTAAGTTTTTGTGTGTGTGTAAGTTTTTGTGTGTGTGTAAGTTTGTGTGTATATGTGTGTGTAAGTTTTCGTGTGTGTGTAAGTTTTTGTGTGTAAGTTTTTGTGTGTAAGTTTTTGTGTGTGTGTAAGTTTTTGTGTGTGTGTAAGTTTTTTTGTGTGTGTAATTTTTTTTTTGTGTGTGTGTAAGTTTTTGTGTGTGTGTGTGTGTAAGTTTTTGTGTGTGTGTAAGTTATTGTGTGTGATTATTTTATTTTTGCTAATTTTTTGTTTAATGGAGTTCTTTATTTTTCTTTGAAAAACTTATTTTGTGGAAAAAGTTTTTTTAATGAATTTCTGTTTGTTTTATATTGGTATAGTCTTTTCAGGGAAAAAGAAAATAATACTTTAAATCATTTTGTTTTTTTAAGACATTATAGTTTGGACTGCAGTTTGTATTTTGGATATAATTTTCCAGTAATTTTTAACAATATACACCTTTTTGAAAATCTGGACACAAATAGCAGTGCTTGATTTAGTTTTCTACTTCGTGTACTTAACCTTAGATGGAAAACTTGATACTATTCGCACAAATATCTGTTTACTTTCTTTGATAGCTTGGATACATTTACGCTATTTTGATTTGGTTAAATTTTAAGAGCAGAAGCAGCCCCAAAAGTTGAAAATAATACCCTCAGTCGTTCTTGGGATACTGCTGAGATGCCTTATTTAGAATTATCAATATCACAGTGCATTCTGATTTAATCTTATGGCAACATTTAGTTTTTAAACATAAAGTCAAATGAAAGGGTGGACGTGGGAGGGGGATTAGTTTCCCTCCAATCACTTTCGACTATTAAAAAGGACATCAGCCCTTTCTATTTTCAATCGAATGAGCCCTTTTCGAAGTTCCTACGACAACTCCTTAGATACAAAGTGCCCTGGTCTAAACAACAACAACAACAAAAAAATAATATATTATATCCACATCGATCTTTACTATAAAAATGTCATGCCTTCCGATTACTTTCGACTATTAAAAAGGGCACCAGGCCTTTCGAATTCCAATCGAATGAGCCTTTTTCGAGTTTCTAAGACAACACTTCCTATGAACACCTTATATGGCCCCAGGGCATAAATTACAACTCTTACCCTAAGGGCTGTGAGGGTGGTTGTCACCCTCTAAGACCTAATTTCCAGAACTTTCAACTACGTTACGTAAAATGGCTATCTCAAAATTTTGATTGGATGTGTTTGGGAAAATGATGGGC
This sequence comes from Artemia sp. Qi Xiang Cuo, assembly GCF_049724085.1. NCBI lineage: Eukaryota > Metazoa > Arthropoda > Branchiopoda > Anostraca > Artemiidae > Artemia > Artemia sp. Qi Xiang Cuo. The sequence continues at coordinate 31,792,837 of NC_142809.1, forward strand.
TTGAGAGGTGCGTTAGTCTTTCTCCAATCACTTTCAAGTATTAAAAAAGGCACTAGCCCTTTCAATTTCCAATCAAATGAGCCCTTTTGAAATTTCTACGACAACGCTTTCAATAAAAGCCTTATATATGCCCCCAGGGGATAACTTACAACCCTCGTCCTAAGGGCTGGGTGGGGGGGTTGTCATCCTTACAGACCTAATTTCCAGACATTTTTACTACGTTGAACAAAATGGCTATCTGAAAATTTTGATTGGATGTGTTTGGGGGAATGGTGAGCGTGAGAGAGGGGTTAGTTACCGTCCGATCACTTATAACTATTAAAAAGGGCACTACCCCTCTCAATTTCCAATTGAACGAGCCCCTTTTGAAGTTTTTACGACAACTCTATCATTAAAAACCTTATATGTCCCCTGGGTAGAACTTACAACCTTTGCCCTGGGGACTCTCGGGGGTTTGTCATTCTTAAATACATTATTTCCAGAACTTTCAACTACGTTGAAAAAATGGCTATCTCTAAACTTTGATTGAATGTGTTTGGGGAAATGGAGCGTGAGAGGGGGGTTAATCACTCTCCACTCACTTTCGACAATTAAAAAGGGCAATTTCAATTTCCAATAAAATGAGCTCTTTTTGAAATTTCTGCAACAACTTTCAATATAAACCTTATATGCCCCCAGGGTACAAATTACACCCATTGCACTGAAAGCTCTGCTGGGGCTTTTATCCTAAAAGACCTAATTTCTAGAATTTTCGACTATGTTGAACAAAATGGATATCTTAAAATTTTGATTGGATGTGTTTGGGGAAATGGTCGGCGTGAGAGGGGGGTTAGTTACCCATTTCAAAAAAAACCTTATATGCCCCCGGGGCAAAACTAAAAACACATGACCTGAAGACTATGGGGAGAGTGTCCTGCTTAAATATATAATTTCCTGAACTTTAAACTTCGTGGAACAAAATGGCTATCAAGAAATTTTGATCGGATATGTTTGGGGAAATGGAAGGGGTGTTTGTTGCCTGCCAATCACTTTCGACTATTAAAAAGGGCACTAGCCATTTCAATTTCCAATCGAACGAGTTATTTTTGAAGTTTCTACGACGACGCGTTCAGTAAAAGCCTTATATGCCCCCAGGGCATAACTTACAACCCTTGCCCCGAGGGCTGTGGAGGAGTGTTCTCCTCAAAAACATAATTTCTATCTGGAAATCCAAAACACTGAACAAAAAGGCTATCTAAAAATTTTGATTGGATGTGTTTGGGAAAAAGATGGGCGAGAGAGGGGGGCTAGTTTCCCTCAAATCACTTTCGACTATTAAAAAGGGCACTAGACCCTTGAATTTTAAATCGAATGAGCCCTTTTTCAAGTTTCTACCACAAAGATTTCAATAAAAAGTTATTTGCCTTCAGGGCATAACTTATAACCCGTTCCCTGAATACTGTGAACATAGTTTTATACTCAAAGGTATAATTTTATGAACTTTAAACTGCGTGGACCAAAATTACTGTTTCAAAATTTTTATTTGATGTGTTTGGGGAAATGGTGGGCATGGAAGGAGTGTTAGTTGCCTTCAAATTACTTTCGACTATTAAAAAGGACACAAGCCATTTCAATTTCTAATCAAATGAGCCCTTTTTGAAGTTTCTACGACAATACGTTCTATCAAAACTTTATATGCCCCCCAGGGCATAACTTACAACTGTTCTCCTGAGGGCTGTGAGGAGGTTATCATCCTCAAAGACTTAATTTCTAGAACTTAAAACTACGTTGAACAAAATGGCTATCTCAAAATTTTGATTGGATGTGTTCGGGGGAATGATGGGCATAGGGGGGGGGGGGCTATTTGCCCTCCAATCACTTTCGACTATTAAAAAGGGTACTAGCCCTTTGAATTTCCAATCGAAAAAAGCCTGTTTTGAAGTTTCTACGACAAAGCCTTCTATAAAAAAAAAAATTATATGCCCTGAGGCCATAACCTAAAACCCTTGCCCTGAGGGTTGTGAGGGAGTGTTCTCCTCAAAAACATATTTTATATCTGGAAATCAACTACGCTGAACAAAATGGCTATCTAAAAATTTTGATTGGATGTGTTTGGGGGAATGATGGGCGTGGGGCGGGGGCTAGTTACCCTCCAATCACTTTATACTATTAAAAAGAGTACTAACCCTTTGAAATTCCAATCGAATGAACCTATTTTGAATTTTCTACGACTATGCCTTCGATAAAAACCTTATATACCCCCAGGGCATAACTTAAAACCCTTGTCTTGAGGGATCTGGGGGAGTGTCTTACTCAAAAATATATTTTCTATCTGTACATCAACTACGCTGAACAAAAGGGCTATCTCAAAATTTTGATTGGATATGTTTGGGGGAATGAGGGGGGGGGGCTAGTTGCTCTCCAATCACTTTCGACTATTAAAAAGGGTACTAGCTCTTTCAATTTCCAATCAAATGAGCCTGTTTTTAAGTTTCTACGACAACGGCTTCTATAAAACCTTATATGCCCCCAGGGCATATCTTAAAACCCTTGCCCTGAGGGTTGTGGGGGAGTGTCCTCCTCAAAAACATATTTTCTATCTGAAAATCAACTACGCTGAACAAAATGGCTATCTCAAAATTTTGATTGGATGTATTTGGGGGAATGATCGGCTTGGGGGGGGGGGGGGCTAGTTGCCCACCAATCACTTTCGACTATTAAAAAGGGTACTAGCCCATCGAACTTCAAATCCAATGAGCCTTTTTTGAAGTCTCTACAACAACACCTTCTTTATAAACCTTATATACCCCCAGGGCGTAACTTAAAACCCTTGCCCTGAGGGCTGTGGGGGAGTGTCCTCCTCAAAAAAATATTTTCTATGTGAAAATCAACTACGCTGAACAAAATAGCTATCTCAAAATTTTAATTGGATGTGTTTGGGGGAATGATGGGCGTGGGGGGGGGGGCTAGTTGCCCTCCAATCACTTTCAACTATTAAAAAGGGCACTAGCCACTCCCATTTCCAATCGAATGAGCCCTTTTCGAAGTTTCTACGACAACCTATTCGATACGAAGTGCCCGGGTGGAGACAAAACACATTGTGCCCACATCGTTTTGGGTTTAATTTATTTATCAATGCTGATTTGTACTAGTTTCACGCTTGGTAGATTATTTGATTTCATTTTTGCTCATTTTTGTTTAATGGAGTTCTTTACTTTTCTTTGAAAAACCTATTTTGTGGAAAAAGTTTTTTTTAATTAATAATAAAAAAAAAATCTTTAAATCGTCTCGCGTGCGAAGTATATGATAACAGTGAAAATTTTCTTGCAACTAGACCAAATAACCTGCTAGTTATAAATGTGTACCTTCCAACTGATTACCGTGACGACAAATCTGATAGTACTTTTGCTATAAGTGCTGCCAAACTAGCCCGTTGCCTTAAGAAAGCCGAGCGCGAGTCCCTTGAGTGTATAATCGTGGGTGACTTGAACTGTAATTTAGAAGTTGATATTAGTGCCCAAAACGGTCGGTGTTGCATTCTAATAGGGATACTTGAGAACCGTTTTACTATTCACCCGAAAAACCTGGACTTTTCGTATACCCACCAATCTGGTCCTACGTCCAATCTAGACCATATTGTTAGCTCTACACAAAAACTTACACACACACAAAACCTTACACACACACAAAAACTTACACACACACAAAAACTTACACACACACAACAACTTACACACACACAAAAACTTACACACACACACACACAAAAACTTACACACAAAAAAAATTAAACATACACAAAAAATTACACACAATCACAAAATTACACACACGCAAAATAAAATAAAAACAAAAAAAAAATAAAACAAACAAAAACAACAACACAAACAAACACTTACACACACACACAAAAACAAACACACACACATACAAACAAACACCCACACAAAGAACATACACACACACACAAACAAACACACACAAACAAACTAAAACACACATAAAAACTTAAAAACAAACAAAAACTTACACACACACACAAAAACTTACAAACACTCAAAAATTTACACACACACAAAAACATACACACACACATAAAAAAATTTAAAAAAACACACAATCATACACACACACAAAAACGTACACAAGCAAACAAACATACACACACAAAAAAACTTACACACACAAAAATAAATACACACACACAAAAAATTACACACACACAAAAACATACACACACACAAAAACTTACACACACACACAAAAACTTACACACACAAAAACTTACACACACACACACAAAAACTAACACACACACAAAAACAAACACACACATAAAAACTTACACACACACAAAACTTACACACACACAAAACTTACACACACACAACAACACACACACACACACAAAAACTTACACACACACAAAACTTACACACACAAAAGCTTACACACACACAAAAACTTACACACACACAACAACACAGACACACACAAAAACTTACACACACACAAAAACTTACACACACACAAAGACTTACACACACACAAAAACCTACACACACACACAAAAACTTACACACACACAAAAACTTACACACAAACAAAAACTTACACACACACAAAAACTTACACACACAAAAAAGCTTAGACACACACAAAAACTTAGACACAAAAAAACTTACAAACACACAAAAACTTACACACACAAAAAAACTCACACACACACAAAAACATAAACACAAAAAAAAACTTACACACACACACAAAACTTACACACAAAAATTTACACACACACAAAAAAACTTACACACACACAAACATTTACACACACACACACATAAACACATACACACATACAAAAACTTACACACACACAAAAACTAACACACTCACAAAATCCTACACACACAAAAACTCACACACACAAAAAAACTTACACACACACAAAAACTTACACACACACACAAAAAACATAAACACACACAAACAAACTTACAAACATAAACAAACATTAAAACAATAAATCAAAATTGCACACAAAAAAAAACTTACACACACACACACACAAAAACATACACACACAAAAATAATTAAGAACACACAAACACTTAAACGCACACAAAAAATTACACCAAAAACACTCTAACAAGCACACACACAAAAACATACACACACACACAAAAACATACAAACACACAAAAACATACACACACAAAAAAAAACTTACACACACAAAAACTAACACACATACAGATAATTACACAAACACAAAAATTCACACACACACACAAAAACATACACACACACAAAAAAAAACTTACACACACACAAAAATACTTACACACACAAAAGCTAAAACACACACAAAAAACTTACACACACAAAAAAAACTAACACAAACACAAAAAAAATTACACACACACACAAAAACTTACACACACAAAAACTTACACACACACACACAAAAACTTAAACACACATAAAAAATTACACACACAGACACAAAACAGACATAAAAAAATTTACACACACACACACAAAAACTAACACATACAAAAAAAAGGACACATACACACACAAAAACTTACACACACACAAAACTTACACGCACACAAAAATTGCACACACACACAAAACTTACACACACACACAAAATTGCACACACACACACAAACTTACACACACACAAAAAATTACAAACACACACAAAAACTTACACACACACACAAAAACTTACACACAAACAACAACTTACACAAACAAAAACAATTACACACACACACAAATACTTACACACACAAAAAAACTTACACACACAAAAAAACTTACACACACAAAAAAACTTACACACACACAAAAACTTACACACAAAAACAAAAACTTACACACACAAAAAAACTTACACACACACAAAAAAACTTACAAACACAAAAAAAAACTTACACACACACAAAAAAACTTACACACACACAAAAAACTTACACACACAAAAAAAAACATACACAGACACAAAAACTAAAACACACATAAAAACTAAAACACACATAAAAAATTACACACACACACAAAAACATACACACACACACAAAAACTTACACACACACACAAAAACTTAAATACAAAAACCAAATTACACACAAAAAAAAATTACACACAAAGAAAACCTTACACACACAAAAAAAATTGCACACACACACAAAACTTAAACACACACAAAAAATTGCACACACACACAAACGTACACACACACAAAAACAAACAAACACACACAAAAAAATGCAAAAATATAAAAACTTACACACACACTAAAACTAACAGACACAAAAAAACTTACACACACACAAAAACTTACACACACACAAAAAAACTTACACACACAAAAAAACTTTAAAACAAACAAAAACTTACACACACACAACATAATGCACACACACAAAAAAAATACACACACACAAAAAAATTGAACCCGCACAAAAACTTACACACGCACACAAACTTACAAACACACACAAAACATGACGGACATAAAAAAATTTACATCCACAAAAAAACTTACAAACACAAAAAAACTTACACAAAAAAAACTTACACACACGCAAAAAATTACACACACACACAAAAAAACTTACACACACACAAAAAAACTAACACACACACAAAAACTTACACACACACAAAAAAGTTGAACACACACAAAAAAAATTACACACACACACAAAAACTTACACACACACAAAAAAACTTACACACACACACAAAAACTTACACACACGTAAAAACTTACACACACATAAAAACTTGCACAAACACATAAACTTGCACACACACAAAAACTTACACACACACACAAAAACTTACACACAAACACAAAAACTTACACACACACACACACACACAAAATTAGACACACACTCAAAAACTTACACACACACACACACACAAAAACTAACACACACACACACACTAAAACTTACACACATACACAAAAAATTACACACACACAAAACTTTCACAAACAAATAAAATTACACACACATAAAAAATTACACACACACACACAAAAACTTAAACACAGACAAAAACATACCCACACACAAAAAATACACACACACAAATAATTACACACAAACAAAAACTAAAACATACAAAAAAACTAACAAAAAAACACAAAAAACTACACACAAACACACAAAAAAATACACACAAACACACACTTACACACACACAAAAACTTACACACACACAAAAACTTACACACACACACACAAAAACTTACACACACAAAAACTTACACACACAAAAAAAAACTTACACACACAGAAAAACTTACACACACACAAAAACTTACACACACACGATCATTTTGGATTTCTTTCGTTGAAATGCAAGATCTGGAATATTTCAGTAGTGTTTTGTTGTGCTTTACCTTGTCAGGTGTACATTCTCTTGATTTTTCAAAGTTCATTTTGAATTTCTTTCATTGAAATGCAAGAATTGGAATATATTCAACTACACAGATATTTCATAGCATCAAAAGGATCTTACAACATTTCACAGAATCAAGAGAGACTACTATTGCCATCTACCAACCTATAGCTTTAGATGGTAGCACAGTCCCTCAGACACACGGCTATTGTGTGAGAGACATGCAAAAAAAAGATATTGATGACAATACTAAAGTAACTTAACCACAAAATTCCAAAACCAAAGAAATACCAAAACCAAAGGTTAGGTTAGGTTAGGCTAGCCTACGCACGCGCGTGTATGTAGACTAGCCTAACCTAACCTAACCTTTGGTTTTGGTGTTTCTGTGCAATAATGTGGAATTTTGTGGTTAAGTTACTTGAGTATTGTCATCAATTACTATTGTTTTTTTTGGCATGTCTCTCACACTATAGCCGTGTGTTTGAGGGACTGTGCTGCCATCTAAAGCCATAGGTTGGTAGATGGCAATAGTAGTCTCTCTTGATTCTGTGAAATGTTGTAAGATCCTTTTGATGCTATGAAATATCTGTGTAGTTGAATATATTCCAACTCTTGCATTTCAATGAAAGAAATTCAAAATGAACTTTGAAAAATCAAGAGAATGTAACTTTGACAAGGTAAAGCACAACAAAACACTACTGAAATATTCCAACTCTTGCATTTCAATGAAAGAAATCCAAAATGAACGTGTGTGTGTAAGTTTTTGTGTGTGTGTAAGTTTTTCTGTGTGTGTAAGTTTTTGTTTGGGTGTATAAATGTGTGTGTGTGGGTAAGTTTTTTTTGTGTGTTTGAGTGTGTAAGTTTTTTTTGTGTGTGTGTGAGTTTTTGTGTGTGTGTGTGTAAGTTTTTATATGTGTGTAAGTTTTTGTGTGTGCGTGTAAGTTTTTGTATGTGTGTAAGTTTTTGTGTGTGTGTGTAAGTTTGTGTGTCTGTTTTAGTTTTTGTGTGTTTAAGTTTTTGTGTGTTTGTATGTGCTTGTGCTCTGGATAGTTTTTTTGTTTGTCTTAAAGTTTTTGTGTGTTTTTAAGTTTTTGTGTTTGAGTAAGTTTTGTGATTGTTTTAGTTTATATGTTAGAGTTAGTTTTGTGTGTGTGTAAGTTTTTGTGTTTGTGTAATTTTGTGTTTGTTTGTCGGTTTATTTTTTAAGTTTTTGTTTGTCATGAAGTTTTTGTATGTGTGTAAGTTTTTTTGTGTGTGTATGTTGGTGTTTTTTTGTATGTTTGTGTTTTTTTGTAAGTTTTTTTATGTTTTTAAGTTTTTGTGTTTTTAAGTTTTTTCGTGTGTGTAAGTTTTTGTGTGTGTGTAAGTTTTTTTTTGTGTGTAAGTTTTTGTGTGTGTGTAAGTTTTTGTGTGTGTGTAAGTTTTTGTGTGTGTGTGTGTAAGTTCTTGTGTGTGTGTAAGTTTTTGTGTGTGTGTAAGTTTGTGTGTATGTGTGTGTGTAAGTTTTTATGTGTGTGTAATATTTTGTGTGTGTGTAAGTTTTTTTTGTGTGTGTAAGTTTTTGTTTGTTTCTGAGGTTTATTGTGTGTGTTAGTTTTTTTGTGTGTGTGATAGTTTGTTATTGTGTGTGTCAGTTTCTTGGTGTGTGTTTTAGTTTTTATGTGTGTGTGTTAGTTTGTGTGTGTGTGTCAGTTTTTGTGTGTGTATGTTTTTTTGTGTGTGTAATTTTTTGTGTGTTTGTAAGTTTTATTATGTGTGTGAGTTTTTGTGTGTTTTTAAGTTTTTTTGTGTGTGTGTAAGTTTTTTTTTTGTGTGTGTGTAAGTTTTTTTGTGTGTGTAAGTTTTTATGTGTGTGTGAGTTTTTGTGTGTGTGTAAGTTTTTGTGTGTGTGTAAGTTTTTGTATGTCTGTATTAGTTTTTTTAGTGTGTTTTAGTTTTTGTTTGTGTGTGTCAGTTTTTGTGTGTGTGCGTGTGTGGGTGTGTCATTTTTTGTGTGTGTGTTAGTTTTTGTATGTGTGTAAGTTTTTGTGTTTTTATTAGTTTTTGTTCATATTTAAGTTGTTTTGTGTATGTGTGTGTGTAAGTTTTTGTGTGTGTGTAAGTTTTTGTGTGTGTGTAAGTTTTTATGTGTGTGTGTAAGTTTTTGTGTGTGTATGTGTGTTAGTTTGTGTGTGTGTGTAATTTTGTTTTTGTGTGTGAGTTTTTGTGTGTTTGTGTAAGTTTTTGTGAGTGTTTTATTTTTTTCGTGCGTGTAAGTTTTTGTGTGTGTGTTAGTTTTTGTGTGTGTGTTAGTTTTTGTGTGTGTGTTTGTGTAAGTTTTTGTGTGTGTGTAAGTTTTTTTGTGTGTGTGTAAGTTTTTGTTTGTAATTTTTTGTGTGTGTGTGTGTAAGTTTTTGAGTGTGTGTAAGTTTGTGTGTGTGTGTAAGTTTTTTTTTGTGTTTAAGATTTTTTTGTGTGTGTAAGTTTTTGTGTGTGTGTGTGTGTAAGGTTTTGTGAGTGTGTAAGTTTTTGTGTGTGTGTAAGTTTTTGTGTGTGTAAGATTTTGTGTGTTTGTAAGTTTTATTGTGTGTTTAAGTTTTTTTGTGTGTGTGTAAGTTTTTTTGTGTGTGTAAGTTTTGTGTGTGTGTAAGTTTTTGTGTGTGTGTAATTTTTTGTGTATGTAAGTTTTGTGTGTTTGTAAGTTTTTGTGTGTGTGTAAGTTTTTCTGTGTGTGTGTAAGTTTTTGTGTGTGTGTGTAAGTTTTTGTGTGTGTGTAAGTTTTTGTGTGTGTGTAAGTTTTTGTGTGTTTGTAATTTTGTGTGTGTGTGTGTAAGTTTTTGTGGGTGTGTAAGTTTTTGTGTGTGTTTAAGTTATTGTGTGTAAGTTTTTTTGTTTGTTTAAGTTTTTGTATCTGTGTAAGTTTTTTTGTGTTTTAGTTTTTTTTTGTTTTTTAGTTTTTTTGTGTGTTTAAGTTTTTTTTTGTTTTTAAGTTTTTTTTTGTGTGTAAGTTTTTGTGTGCGTGTAAGTTTTTGTGTGTGTGTAAGTTTTTGTGTGTGTGTAAGTTTGTGTGTGTGTGTGTGTGTAATTTTTTGTGTGTGTGTAAGTTTTTTTGTGTGTGTGTAATTTTTTGTGTGTGTGTAAGTTTTTTTGTGTGTGTTTTTTTTTTTGTTTGTGTGTTTAAGTTTTTGTGTGTGTGTTTTATTTTTTGTGTGTGTTTTTAATTTTTGTGTGTGTTTGTCAGTTTTTGTGTGTGTAAGTTTTTTTGTGTGTGTTAGTTTTTGTGTGTGTGTAAGTTTTTGTGTGTGTTTAAGTTTTTGTGTGTGTGAGTTTTGTGTGTGTGTAAGTTTTTGTGTGTGTGTGTGTAAGTTTTTGTGTGTGTGTAAGTTGTTGTTTGTGTTTAAGTTTTTGTGTGTGTGTAAGTTTATGTGTATGTGTAAGTTTTTGTGTGTAAGTTTTTGTGTGTGTTTAAGTTTTTGTGTGTGTGTAAGATATTTTTTGTGTGCTAGATTGTTTTTTTGTGTAAGTTTTTGTGTGTGTGTAAGTTTTTTTTTGTTTGTATGTTTTTGTAAGTGTGTAAGTTTTTGTGTGTGTGTAAGTTTTTGTGTGGGTGTAAGTTTTTGTGTGCGTGTAAGTTTTTGTTTGTGTGTTTCATTTTTTGTGTGTGTTTTAGTTTTTGTGTGTGTGTAAGATTTTTTGTGTGTGTGTGTAATTTTTTTTGTGTGTGTGTGTGTTTAATTTTTTGTGTTTTTGTGTTATTTTTTGTTTGTGTGTAATTTTTTGTGTGTGTTTAATTTTTTGTGTGTGTAATTTTTTGTGTGTGTGTAAGTTTTTTGTGTGTGTAAGTTTTTGTGTGTGTCTGTAAGCATTCGTGTGTGTGTAAGTTTTTTGTGTGTGTAAGTTTTTGTGTGTGTAAGTTTTTGTGAGTGTAAGTTTTTGTGTGTTTGTAAGTTTTTGTGTGTGTTTAAGTTTTTGTGTGTGTGTAAATTTTTGTGTGTTTAAGTGTTTTTGTGTTTCAGTTTTTGTGTTTGTTTGAGTTTTTGTTTGCGTGTTAGTTTTTGTGTGTGTTTTATTTTTTGTGTGTGTGTTAGTTTCTGTGTTTGTGTGTGTGTAAGTTTTTGTGTGTGTGTTAGTTTATGTGTTTGTGTAAGTGTTTATGTGTTTGTGTTATATTATGTGTGTGTGTAAGATTTTTTGTTTGTGTGTGTAAGTTTTTGTGTGTGTGTGTGTAATTTTTTTTGTGTGTTTAATTTTGTTTGTGTGTTTTTTTGTTTATTTGTGTGTGTAAGTGTTTGTTTTTTTTATTTTTTTTGTGTGTGTAAGTTTTTGTGTGTGTGTAATTTTTTGTGTGTGTTTAAGTTTTTGTGTGTGTAAGTTTTGTGTGTGTGTAAGTTTTTGTGTGTGTGTGTAAGTTTTTGTGTGTGTGTAAGTTTTTGTGTGTGTGTGTAAGTTTTTGTGTGTGTGTTATTTTTTTTTGTGTGTGTTTAAGTTTTTGTCTGTAAGTTTTTGCGTGTCTGTAAGTTTTTGTATGAGTGCAAGTTTTTGTGTGTGTGTGTAAGTATTTGTGTGTGTGTAAGTTTTTGTGTGTGTGTAATTTTTTTTGTGTGTGTAAGTTTTTGTAAGTGTTTAAGTTTTTGTGTGTGTGTAAGTTTTTGTGTGAGTGTTAGTTTTTTTGTGTGTGTAAGTTTTTTTGTGTGTGTTAGTTTGTGTGTGTGTGTAAGTTTTTGTGTGTGTGTTATTGTTTGTTTGTGTGTTAGTTTTTGTGTGTGTGTTAGTTTGTGTGTATGTGTGTGTGTAAATTTTCGTGTGTGTGTAAGTTTTTGTGTGTGTGTTAGTTTTTGTGTGTGTGTGTAAGTTTTTGTGTGTAAGTTTTTGTGTGTGTGTGTAAGTTTCTATGTGTGTGTGTGTGTAAGTTTTGTGTGTGTGTGTAAGTTTTTGTGTGTGTGTAAGTTTGTGTGTATGTGTGTGTGTAAGTTTTCTTGTGTGTGTAAGTTTTTGTGTGTGTGTAAGTTTTTTTGTGTTTGTGTTAGTTTTTGTGTAAGTTTTTGTGTGTGTGTGTGTAAGTTTTTGTTTGTTTCTGAGTTTTTGTGTGTGTGTAAGTTTTTTTGTGTGTGTAAGATTTTTTTTGGGTGTGTAAGTTTTTTTGTGTGTGTGTGTGTGTGTAAGTTTTGTGTGTGATTATTTTATTTTTGCTCATATTTTGTTTAATGGAGTTCTTTATTTTTCTTTGAAAGACTTATTTTGTGGAAAAGTTTTTTTTAATTCATTTAAATTTTTTTTATATTTAGGAAGTCTTTCCAGAGAAAAAGAAAAAAAAACGTGAAATCTTTTCGTTTTTTTAAGACTTTATAGTTTGGCCTGCAGCTTGTACGTTGGAGAAAAACCTTCAACAATTTTTAACAACATGTACCCTCTTAAAAATCTGGACACAATTAGTAGTGTTTAATTTAGTTTCCTACCTCCTCTAGTTGACCTGAAATGGAAAACTTGATACCATTCGCAAAAAAATCTGTTTACTTTCTTTGATAGCTTGGATACACTTACGCTATTTGATTTGGTTAAATTTTAAGAGCTGAAGTAACCCCAAAAATTTGAACGTAATACCCTCAGTCGTTCTTCGGATATTGTTGACACACCTTATTGGGAATTAGCATTAACACAGTACATTTAGATTTAATCTTATGGCAACATTTAGTTTTTAAACATAAAGCCAAATGAGAGGGTGGACATGGGAGGGGGATTGGTTGTTCTCATACCCGTGTTGACTGTTAAAAAGGGCATCAGCCCTTTATATTTTCAATTGAATGAGCCCTTGTCAAATTTCCTACGACAGCTTCTTCGATAAGAAGTGTCCTGGACTAAAGAACAACTACATCGAAAAAATAATACATTATACCCACATCGATCTTTACTATAAAAATGTCATGCCTTCCGATTACTTTCGACTATTAAAAAGGGCACCAGGCCTTTCGAATTCCAATCGAATGAGCCTTTTTCGAGTTTCTAAGACAACACTTCCTATAAACACCTTATATGGACCCAGGGCATAAATTACAACGCTTACCCTTAGGGCCGTGAGGGTGGTTGTCACCCTCTAAGACCTAATTTCCAGAACTTTCAACTACGTTACACAAAATGGCAATTTAAAAATTTTGATTGGATGTGTCTGGGAAAATGGTGGGCGTGAGAGGGGCGTTAGTCTTTCTCCAATCACTTTCAACTATTAAAAAAGGCACTAGCCCTTTCAATTTCCAATCAAAGGAGCCCTTTTGAAGTTTCTACGACAACACTTTCAATAAAAGCCTTATATATGCCCCCAGGGGATAACTTACAACCCTCGTCCTAAGGGCTGGGTGGGGGGGTTGTCATCCTTACAGACCTAATTTCCAGACATTTTTACTACGTTGAACAAAATGGCTATCTGAAAATTTTGATTGGATGTGTTTGGGGGAATGGTGAGCGTGAGAGAGGGGTTAGTTACCGTCCGATCACTTATAACTATTAAAAAGAGCACTACCCCTCTCAATTTCCAATTGAATGAGCCCCTTTTGAAGTTTTTACGACAACTCTATCATTAAAAACCTTATATGTCCCCTGGGTAGAACTTACAACCTTTGCCCTGGGGACTCTCGGGGGTTTGTCATTCTTAAATACATTATTTCCAGAACTTTCAACTACGTTGAAAAAATGGCTATCTCTAAACTTTGATTGAATGTGTTTGGGGAAATGGAGCGTGAGAGGGGGGTTAATCACTCTCCACTCACTTTCGACAATTAAAAAGGGCAATTTCAATTTCCAATCAAATGAGCTCCTTTTGAAATTTCTACAACAACTTTCTATATAAACCTTATATGCCCCCAGGGCAAAAATTACAACCCTTGCACTGAAAGCTCTGCTGGGGCTTTTATCCTAAAAGACCTAATTTCAAGAAATTTCGACTATGTTGAACAAAATGGATATATTAAAATTTTGATTGGATGTGTTTGGGGAAATGGTGGGCGTGAGAGGGGGGTTAGTTGCCCATTTCAATAAAAACCTTATATGCCCCTTGGGCATAACTTATAACCCTTGCCCTGAAGACTGTGGGGAGAGTGTCCTGCTCAAATCTATAATTTTCCTGAACTTTAAACTTCGTGGAACAAAATGGCTATCAAGAAATTTTGATCGGATATGTTTGGGGAAATGGTGGGCATGGAAGGGGGGTTTGTTGCCTTCCAATCACTTTCGACTATTGCACAGGGCACTAGCCGTTTCAATTTCCAATCGAACGAGTTATTTTTGAAGTTTCTACGACGACGCGTTCAGTAGAAGCCTTATATGACCCCATGGCATAACTTACAACCCTTGCCCTGAGGGCTGTGGGGGAGTGTCCTCCTCAAAAACATAATTTCTATCTAAAAATCCGAAACACTGAATAAAATGGCTATTTGAAATTTTTTATTGGATGTTTTATGGGAAAAGGTGGGCGTGAGAGGGGAGCTAGTTTCCCACAAATCCCTCTCGACAATTACAAAGGACACTAGACCTTTGAATTTCCAATAGAATGAGCACTTTTTCATGTTTCTACGACAAATATTTCAATAAAAACTTATATGCCCCCAGGGCATAACTTATAACACTTTCCCTGAAGACTGTGGAGGTAGTGTCCTACTTAAAGGTATAATTTCCTGAACTTTAACTGCGTGGAACAAAATTGCTATTTCAAAACTTTGATTGGATGTGTTTGGGGAAATGATGGGCATGGAAGGGGTGTTAGTT
Source organism: Artemia sp. Qi Xiang Cuo (assembly GCF_049724085.1). NCBI lineage: Eukaryota > Metazoa > Arthropoda > Branchiopoda > Anostraca > Artemiidae > Artemia > Artemia sp. Qi Xiang Cuo. The sequence continues at coordinate 31,807,978 of NC_142809.1, forward strand.
GCCTTCCAATTACTTTCGACTATTAAAAAGGGCACAAGCCATTTCAATTTCTAATCGAATGTGCCCTTTTTGAAGTTTCTACGACAACACGTTCTATCAAAACTTTATATGCCCCCCAGGGCATAACTTACAACCCTTCTCCTGAGGGCTGTGAGGAGGTTATCATCCTCAAAGACTTAATTTCTAGAACTTAAAACTAAGTTGAACAAAATGGCTATCTCAAAATTTTGATTGGATGTGTTCGGGGGAATGATGGGCATGGGGGGGGGGGGCTAGGTGCCCTCCAATCACTTTCGACTATTAAAAAGGGTACTAGCCCTCTGAATTTCCAATCGAAAAAGCCTGTTTTGAAGTTTCTACGACAAAGCCTTCTATAAAAAAAAAATTATATGCCCTGAGGCCATAACCTAAAACCCTTGCCCTGAGGGTTGTGAGGGAGTGTTCTCCTCAAAAACATATTTTCTATCTGGAAAACAACTACGCTGAGCAAAATGGCTATCTCAAAATGTTCTTTGGAGGTGGTTGGGGGAATGAAGGGCGTAGGGGGGGGGGGCTAGTTGCCCTCCAATCACTTTCGACTATTAAAAAGGGCACTAGCCCTTTGAATTTCCAATCGAATGAGCCTGTTTTGAAGTTTCTACGACAATACCTTCTATAAAAACCTTATATGCCCCCAGGACATAAATTAAAACCCTAGCCCAGAGGGTTGTGTGGGAGTGTCCTCCTCAAAAACATATTTTCTATCTGGAAATCAACTACGCTGAACAAAATGGCTATCTCAAAATTTTGATTGGATGTGTTTGGGGGAATGAGAGGGGGGGCTAGTTGCCCTCCAATCACTTTCGACTATTAAAAATGGTACTAGCTCTTTGAATTTCCAATCAAATGAGCCTGTTTTGAAGTTTCTACGACAACGCCTTCTATAAAACCTTATATGCCCCCAGGTTATATCTTAAAACCCTTGCCTTGCGGGTGGTGGGTGAGTGTCCTCCTCAAAAAAATATTGGCTATCTGGAAATCAACTACGCTGAACAAAATGGCTAACAAAAATTTTTGTTAGGATTTGTTTGGGGGAAGGATGGGCTTGGGGGGGGGGGGGGCTTTTTGTCCTCCAATCACTTTCGACAATTAAAAAGGTCACTGGCCCTTTGAATCTGAAATCAAATGAGGCTTTTTTGAAGTTTCTACGACAACGCCTTCAATAAAAAACTGATATTCCCCCAGGGCATAACTTAAAACCCTTGCCCTGATGGCTGTGGGGGAGTGTCCTCCTCAAAAATATATTTTCTATCTGAAAATCAACTACGCTGAACAAAATACCTATCTCAAAATTTTAATTGGATGTGTTTGGGGGAATGATGGGCGTGGGGGGGGGGGCTAGTTGCCCTCCAATCACTTTCCAAATTTTTTTTTGATTTTATTTTTGCTCATTTTTTGTTTAATGGAGTTCTTTACTTTTCTTTGAAAAACCTATTTTGTGGAAAAAGTTTTTTTTAATTAATAATAAAAAAAAAATCTTTAAATCGTCTCGCGTGCGAAGTACACGATAACAGTGAAAATTTTTTTGCAACTAGACTAAATAACCTGCTAGTTATAAATTTGTACCTTCCAACTGATTACCGTGACGACAAATCTGATAGAACTTTTGCTATAAGTGCTGCCAAACTAGCCCGTTGCCTTAAGAAAGCCGAGCGCGAGTCCCTTGAGTGTATAATCGTGGGTGACTTTAACTGTAATTTAGAAGTTGATATTAGTGCCCAAAACGGTCGGTGTTGCATTCTAATAGGGATAATTGAGAACCGTTTTACTATTCACCCGAAAAACCTGGACTTTTCGTATATCCACCAATCTAGTCCTACGTCCAATCTAGACCATATTGTTAGACACACACAAAAACTTACACCCACCCAAAACCTTACACACACACAAAAACTTACACACACACAAAAACTTACACACACACAACAACTTACACACACACAAAAACTTACAAACACACACAAAAACTTACACACACACAAAACTTACACACATAAAAAATTACACACACACAAAAACTTACAAAAAAATAAAAAATTACACACACAAATAAACTTAAACACACAAAAAAAATTACACACACAAAAAAACATACACACACACAATAACTTACACACACACACAAAAAAACTTACACACACAGAAAAACTTAAACACACACAAAAACTTACACACACACACAAAAAATCTTACACACAAAAAAAAACATACACACACACAAAAAAATACACACACACAAAAACATACACACACACAAAAAAACTTACAAACACAATAAATTTTAATCGCACACAAAAACTTACACACACACATACACACAAACTTACACACACACAAAAACTAAAAAAAACAAAAAAAATTACACACACACAAAAACTTACACACACACAAAAACTTACACACACACAAAAACATACAAACACACAAAAACATACACACACACAAAAACTTACACGCAAAAACAAAAATAAACAAACACAAAAACATACACACACACACCAACAAACACACACGACAGCACACACACACAGACTTACACACACACAAAAACTTACACACACACAAAAACTTACACACACACAAAAACTTACACACACACACACAAAGCTTACACACACACAAAAACTTACACACACACAACAACTTACACACACACACAAAGACTTACACACACACAAAAACACACACACACAACAAACTTACACACACACACAAAAACTTACACACACACAAGAACTTACACACACACAAAGACTTACACACACACAAACTTACACACACACAAAAACTTACACACACACAAAGACTTACACACACACAAAGCACATACACACACACACACACAAAAACTTGCACACACACACACAAAGACTTACACACACAAAAAACTTACACACACACACAAACTTACACACACACAAAGACTTACACACACACACAAAAACTTACACACAAAGACTTACACACACACAAAGCTTACACACACACAAAAGACTTACACACACACATACACACAAACTTACACACACACAAAAACTTACATACACACAAAAACTTACACACTCACAAAACCTACACACACACAAAAACTCACACACACAAAAACTACACACACACAAAAAAACTTACACACACACACACAAAAACTTACACAAACACAAAAAAACTTACACACACAAAAACTTACACACACACACAAAAACTTACACACACAAAAAACTTACACACACACACACAAAAACTTACACACACACAAAAACATGCATATATACAAAATCTTACACACACACAAAAACTTACACACACACAAAATCTTAAACACACACACAAATAAATACACACACACAAAAAAACATACACACACAAAAAAAAACTTACACACACAAAAATACTTACACACACAAAAAAAAACTTACACACACACATAAAAACTTACACATACATAAAAACTTGCACACACACAAAAACTTGCACACACACACACAAAAACTTACACACACACAAAAAAACTAACACACACACAAAAACTAACACACACTCACAAAAACTTACACACACTCACAAAAACTTACACACACAAAAAAAAACTTACACACACACACCCAATAAATTACACACACACACAAAAACATACACACACAATAAAACTGACACACACACAAAAAAAATAACAAACACACAAAAAATTACACACACTCAAAAAAACTTACACACACTCACAAAAAATTAAACACACAAACAAAAACTTACACACACACACACACAAAAACTTACACAAACATAAAAAATTAAACACACACACACACAAACTGACACACATACAAAAAATTAAAAACAAAAAAAAAATACAAACACAAAAAAAATTACACAAAAACAAAAACTTACACAAACACACAAACATACACAAACAAACACAAAATAACACACACACACACATACAAAAACAAACACACAAAAACAAAATTACACACACACAAAAACATACACACACACACAAAAACTTACACACACACAAAAACACACACACAAAAAAAAAAATCTTAAAAACACACAAAAACTTACACACACACACAAAAACTTACACACACACGTTCATTTTGTATTTCTTTCGTTGAAATGCAAGAGTTGGAATATTTCAGTAGTTTTTTGTTGTGCTTTACCTTGTCACAGTTACATTCTCTTGATTTTTCAAAGTTCATTTTGAATTTTTTTTATTGAAATGCAAGAGTTGGAATATATTCAACTACACAGATATTTCATAGCATCAAAAGGATCTTACAACATTTCACAGAATCAAGAGAGACTACTATTGCCATCTACCAACCTATAGCTTTAGATGGTAGCACAGTCCCTCAGACACACGGCTATAGTGAGAGAGACATGCCAAAAAAAACAATAGATATTGATGGCAATACTAAAGTAACTTAACCACAAAATTCCACATTATTGCACAGAAATACCAAAACCAAAGGTTAGGTTAGGTTAGGCTAGCCTACGTACGTAGGCAAGTTTTTGTGTGTGTGTAAGTTTGTGTGTGTGTGTGTGTAAGTTTTTGTGTGTGTGTGTATAGTTTTTTGTGTGTGTGTGTAAGTTTTTTTGTGTGTGTAAGTTTTTGTGTGTGATTAATTATTTGTGTGTGTATTTTTTGTGTGTGGGTAATTTTTTTTATGTGTGTAAGTTTGTGTGTGTGTTTAATTTTTTGTGTGTGTGTCAGTTTTTGTGTTTTTGTGTGTGTTAGTGTTTGTGTTTGTTTTAGTTTGTTTGTGTTTGTTTGTTTTTTTGTGTTTTTTTTTGTTTGTGTGTTTTTTTTTGTGTGTTTGTAAGTTTTTGTGCGAGTGTAATTTTTTTTTTGTGTGTGTAAGTTTTTGTTTGTGTTTAAGTTTTTGTGTGTGTGTAAGTTTTTGTGTGTGTGTAAGTTTTTCTGTGTGTGTAAGTTTGTGTTTGTGTGAAATTTTTTGTGTGTGTGTAAGTTTTTTGTTTTTTTGTAATTTTTTTTGTTTTTGTAAGTATTTTTGTGTGTTTTATTTTTTTTGTGTGTGTAATTTTTTTTGTGTGTGTAAGTTTTTGTGTGTGTGTGTAAGTTTTATAGTGTATGTTTAAGTTTTTGTGTGTGTGTGTGTGTAAGTTTTTATGTGTCTGTTTGTTTTTGTGTGTGTGTTTGTTTTTTTGTGTGTGTTTGTTTTTTTGTGTTTGTTTAAGTTTTTTGTGTGTGTGTATGTTTTTGTGTGTGTGTGTAAGTTTTTTGTCTTTGTAAGTTTTTTTGTGTGTGTGTAATTTTTTTTGTGTGTGTAAGTTTTTTTTTGTTTGTGTAAGTTTTTGTATGTCTTTGAGTTTTTGTGTGTAAGCTTTCTTATGTCTGCTAGTTTTTTTGTGTGTTTGTTATTTTGTTTGCTGGTGTTAGTTTGTGTGTGTGTGTGCTATTTTTTTGTGTGTGTGTAAGTTTTGTGTGTGTGTGCTAGTTTTTTTGTGCGTGTTATTTTGTTTGTGTGTGTAATTTTTCTTGTGTATGTTATTTTGTTTTTTTATCGTAGTTTTTGTGTGTGTGTGTGTGTGTGTATGTTTTTTTTGTGTGTGTAAGTTTTTTTGTGTGTTTGTAAGTTTTTGTGTGTGTGTGTATTTTTTAGTGTGTGTGTATGTTTTTGTTTGTTTGTAAGTTTTTTTTGTGTGTGTAAGTTTTTTGTGTGTTTGCAAGTTTTTTTGTTTTTTTGTAAGTTTTTTTTTGTGTTTTTTATTTTTTTTTTTGTGTGTGTAAGTTTTTTGTGTGTGTAATTATTTTTGTGTGTGTTTAATTTTTTTTTTGTGTGTAAGTTTTTTTTTGTGTGTAAGTTTTTTTATGTGTGTAAGTTTTTTTTTATGTGTGTAAGTATTTTTCTGTGTATGTGTAAGTTTTTTGTGTGTGTGTAAGTTTTTGTGTGTGTGTGTAATTTTTTTTGTGTGTGTTAGTTTTTATGTGTGTGTGAGTTTGTTTTTTAGTGTAAGTTTTTTTTTGTGTGTGTAAGTTTTTTGTGTTTGTTAGTATTTTTGTGTGTTTGTAAGTTTTTTTGTGTATGCGTGTAAGTTTTTGTGTGTGTGTAAGTTTTTGTGTGTGTGTCATTTTTTGTGTTTGTGTTAATTTTTGTGTTTGTTTAAGTTTTTGTGTGTGTGTTAGTTTGTGTGTGTGTGTGTGTGTGTGTGTAAGTTTTTGTGTGTGTGTCTAAGTTTTTGTGTTTGTGTAATTTTTTGTGTTTGTGTGTAAGTTTTTGTGTGTGTGTTTGTAAGTTTTTGTTTGTGTGTATGTTTTTTTTTGTGTGTGAGTTTTTGTGTGTGTGTAAGTTTTTGTGAGTGTGTAAGTTTTTGTGTGTATGTAAGTTTTTGTGTGTGTGTAAGTTTTTGTGTATGTGTGTGCGTAAGTTTTTTTGTGTTTGTAAGTTTTTGTGTGTAAGTTTGTTTGTGTGTGTGTTTTAGTTTTTATGTGTGTGTGTAAGTTTTTGTGTGTTTTTGTGATGTGGTGTTCTTGTGTTATTTTGTTTGTGTGTGTAATTTTTTGTGTGTGTGTGAGTTTTTTTGTGTGTGTGTGTATTTTTGTGTGTGTGTGTGTGTGTGTAAGTTTTTGTGTGTGTGTGTAAGTTTTTGTGTGTGTCGAAGTTTTTGTGTGTGTGTTAGTTTTTGTGTGTGTGTGTAAGTTTTTGTGTGTGTGTAAGTTTTTGTGTGTGTAAGTTTTTGTGTGTGTATGTTTTTTTTTGGTGTCTTTTGTTGTGTTTTTGTAATTTTGTGTTTGTTTGTGTAAGTTTTTGTGTGTTTGTAATTTTTTGTGTGTGTTTTAGTTTTTGTGTGTGTGTGTAAGTTTGTGTATGTGTGTAAGTTTTTGTGTGTGTTTAAGTTTTTTTGTGTAAGTTTTTGCGTGTGTGTAAGTATTTGTATTTGTGTAAGTTTTTGTGTGTGTGTAAGTGTTTGTTTGTGTGTAAATTTTTTTGTGCGTGTTAGTTTTTTTGTTTGTGTAAGTTTTTGTGTGTGTTAGTTTTTGTGTGTGTGTGTAAGTTTTTGTGTGTTTGTAAGTTTTTGTATGTGTGTAAGTTTTTGTGTGTGTGTAAGTATTTGTGTGTGTGTAATTTTGTGTGTATGTGTGTGTGTAAGTTTTTGTGTGCGTGTAATTTTTTGTGTGTGTGTAAGTTTTTGTGTGTTTGTGTTATTTTTTGTGTGTGTGTAATTTTTTATGTGTTTGTAAGTTTTTTGTGTGTGTGAGATTGTTTGTGTGTGTGTTTTTGTTTTTGTGTGTGTGCGTTTAATTTTTTGTGTGTGTTTTAGTTTTTGTGTGTGTAAGTTTTTGTGTGTGTGTAAATTTTTGTGTGTGTGTAAGTTTGTTTGTGTGTTTGAGTTTGTGTGAGTGTAATTTTTTGTGTGTGTGTGTGTAAGTTTTTGTGTGTGTGTAAGTTGTTGTGTGTGTGTAAGTTTTTGTGTGTGTGTAAGTTTTTGTGTGTGTGTAAGGTTTTGTGTGTGTGTAAGTTTTTGTGCAGAGCTAACAATATGGTCTAGATTGGACGTAGGACTAGATTGGTGGATATACGAAAAGTCCAGGTTTTTCCGGTGAATAGTAAAACGGTTCTCCATTATCCCTATTAGAATGCAACACCGACTGTTTTGGGAATTAATACCAACTTCTAAATTATAGTTAAAGTCACCCACGATTATGCACTCAAGGAACTCGTGCTCGGCTTTCTTAAGGCAACGGGCTAGTTTGGCAGCACTTATATCAAAAGTTCTATCAGATTTGTCGCACACACACAAAAACTTACACACACACAAACTACACACACACAACAACTTACACACACACACACAAAGCACGCACACACAAACTACACACACAAAAGCTTGCACACGCACAAAGCACGCGCACACAAACACGCACATACAAGGACACGCACGCAAGAGCTTACGCACACACAAAGTTACACGCGCACACACAGAACACGCACACACACAAGACTTGCACACACAAACTGCACACACAAGACTTACACACACAAAGCACACACAAGACACACACACACATAAAGACTTACACATACATAGAAACTTGCACACACACATAAACTTGCACACACACACAAAAACTTACACACACACACAAAAACACACACACACAAAAACTTACACACACTCACAAAAACTTACACACACTCACAAAAACTTCACACACACTCACAAAACTTACACACACACACAAAAACTTACACACACACACAGAAACTTACACACACACTAAAACTTACACACACACAAAAACTTACACACACAAAAACACACACACACAAAAACTACACACACATAAAAAATTACACACACACACACAAAAACTTACACACATATAAAAACTTACACACAAACAAAAAATACACACACACAAATACTTACACACACACAAAAACTTACACAAACACAAAAACTTACACACACACACAAAAACTTACACACACACACACACAAACTTACACACACACACAAACTTACACACACACAAAAACTACACACACACACAAACTTACACACACACAAAAACTTACACACACACAAAAACTTACACACACAAAAAAAAATCTTACACACACACAAAAACTTACACACACACAAAAACTTACTCACACACGTTCATTTTGGATTTCTTTCGTTGAAATGCAAGAGTTGGAATATTTCAGTAGTGTTTTGTTGTGCTTTACCTTGTCACAGTTACATTCTCTTGATTTTTCAAAGTTCATTTTGAATTTCTTTCATTGAAATGCAAGAGTTGGAATATATTGAACTACATAGATATTTCATAGCATCAAAAGGATCTTACAACATTTCACAGAATCAAGAGAGACTACTATTGCCATCTACCAACCTATAGCTTTAGATGGTAGCACAGTCCCTCAGACACACGGCTATAGTGTGAGACATGCAAAAAAAAACAAAAGATATTGATCTTTGTCAGTACGTGAGGTTCTTGTCCTCCCGCATAGTTTCACTTCGGACCATTTCCCAGTTCAGTTATCAGTAGGCCTACCTCGTTTTCCACTACGAATAATTCGCCGGCATTCACTCAGAGGGGGGACGAGGTTCCGGTTTGGCGAAAAATTGATAAAGCAGTTTCAAGATTCTTGTGATCTTGTTCTGTCAAAAATTCGCATACCGTTTGACCTAGTTATGAAATTCTCTCATCGTGACGAAAGAGATGCGCGGCTACGTCTTAATATTTATTACACCGAACTGACCCATGCTCTTCTGTCTGCCGAATCTCAGGGAGTGCCCAAGTCACGTGTCAAACAAGGAACTAAAAAAAAAATGGACGGTCTTCTAACCCTTTGTTACAATTAGCATGCGACCGAGCAACTTTCTGGCACAGGATATGGAACGAATGTGGTAGGCCACGGTTAGGAGTAGTTAAAGAGATCAGAATTGCATCTAAGCGTAGGTTTGGCAAGGAACTTGCTCGTCACCGTGCGCCGTTGAAATTTGAGCTTTCTGAAAAAGTAATTAAAAATCCTAATATGTTATGGAAAATGTTTGATAAGAAGGAGTCAGCGGGTCCCGAGTCAGATCCCTCCTCTCATCAATTCCAGATACATATTTCCTAGCTACCCAATCACAGGTGGCGTCCGCGAAAACGATTGAAAAAGAAGAAGTCGGCTAGCATTGACCGTGTTTCCGCCCTTCACCTTAGCCAGTGCAGCCCAACCTTCATGGGACACCTATTCCTGCTCTTTTAGATGATTTTCACCAATGGACTCGTACCATCGGCATTCAGTACTGGGTCGCTTAGGCCAGTCCCGAAGAACGGAAAAAGTACTTCGGAATCTGCTTCGTTCAGACCGATCACAGTGGTACCAACGCTTTGCAAAGTCTTCAAACTATTGGTCATTGATGAAATCCAGGGAAAATGCTAGACTCCCCCTTCCCAGTGTTGGTACAAAGGTCTTGGTTGCGGCCGCGCCATTTTTACTTTGGCTTCAGTTTTGATTGACGCTGATGAATCGAAGGAGTCCATTGTTATAGGTCTACATGACGTCCGCCGTGCCTACGACTCACTTCTCCATGACCAACTCATTCTGGATATGGGAAAGAGAGGTGTACAGAAGGACATCCTACTACCCATTAAAGACACGTACGACCCCTAACGGGCTGATCTCCTACTTCCTGGCCATGGTCGAGCCTACACTGAATATACACTAGACGTGATGCTGTCCTACCGAGGGAATCCTGTAGTCCCAGTAAAGAAGGGTGCTCGACAAGGATCAGTCACATCTCCTTGTGCCTTTAATAACTGTATTATTGAGCCACAGTCTACTATCAAGGCAACATGCGTAGCTCGTGGCATAGACGTTACAATGATAGTCTACGCCGATGACATTCTGAACCCCAGCCACACAGTCGCAGGTACAGAGACCACCTTCTCCACACTACAATCAAATTACATTCGCATTGGCCTTGAATTTAACCCACAGAAGTCGGGGATTCTTCTGTTCAACTGGCGCCAGGAAGAGGTCTCGTCTGTAAGGCTGGGAGAATAGTCTATAGCCCCTGTTCCAAAAATTATTTACCTTGGTTTAGCAATTGGAAAGGATCTTAAAACTACCCGCTCCCTTCTTATTGATCATCTCCGTAAACGCCTGGCTTTTGCTTACAGTAGAGTTACATCTACAATTCGTTTCAACCGCTTAATTCTGGCTCGACTTTATAGCACAGCATCCTTTCCCCATTTCCTGTATCTAACCCCATTTTGGAGAATTTTTCCCGAACCAGAGAAAAGAAAGCTCAGATCCACATTTTTTAAGTATGCAAAGTTCTTGTTGCGGCTCCCGCCGTGGACAAAAAAATTCGCACCTTGTTAAAAATTTTAAAATTGCGGACCCGACGGCAGCTATAATTGAACAAATTAAACGGTACAACGAGAAAGTTTCTTCCCACCCTTGGTACTATTTGCCACGGCAGTCAATGGTTGCCCATTTAATTTTGTTCGCCATAGTGCCTCGTCCTTTCTTTTTTCTTTCGTTTATAATCCGTCTGTGTTTTCCTTTTGCTGTAGACGGGTTACAGATAAATAAAAACTTAATTAAAAATGGTGAAAGCCTTTCCTGCCTCAAATCTAGGATGTGGGAGTTTATAATGTTATCGTCGGCTGCTTATTTAATTAAGTCAGCTGTAATTGCGTTAACATTGTAATTGTTGCAATTTTTAATTGAACGATATTTAGTCTCTTTTCGTATAAGTCTAATTTATGTGACGCTGGTTATTCTCAATCTTGGTGTCAATTTTTCTCTGATAATATATTGCGTATACTACTAATAATTTAACTGTTTATCAAATTCAAATTCACTTTATTTTTCCCTTAATATTCTTGTTAACAACAAAAATAACAGCGGAAGTCAAACAATTTAAAAACACTTACAAAATTAAATTATTCAAACTTGATTTATTTACAATTTTTCTTGGTCACCATTGTAGTGTTTTACGAAGTATGGACCAAATGACTTCAGGTAGCGCTCAGATGAGTGGATCGGCGGTCGCTCCAGCTTTGCTGCGTTTTTCGTTATTTCTCGGAGCCTCGTAGAATGTTAAGTTATGCGCGCCTCAAAATCCAATAGTAGATCACGGTGTGTTTCAGAGTCGAGGATTTTTCGTCCAATGTCCATGACCAGTGTGTACCTCCTGTTTTTGATGGACTCCAACTTAAGAACTTTGAGGCTCATCTCATAGTCAACGTGACTACTCCCCAGTATTATTTTGCAGGCCCTTTTCTGCAATCCTTCAATTTTGTCGCTTTGATCTATGGTCAGTGCGCTGTGCCACACTGGGCAGGCATATTCAGTGAGCAGTCTAATGTAGCATTTGTAGCATACAACCATGATCTCAGTTTTCATCCCAAAGCGGCAAAAGCAGGCAAAAAATCATAGGAGAAAGGTGGTCTTGCATACGATTGACGATACTTAGGTGTTCCATTTTAAATCAGCATACAGGTGGACACCAATGATCTTCACCCTTCTCACAGCCTTCGGCCCACCACATTGTGGGTCTGGAACTGACCATTTAAGGAAATTAACCCCATATAAGACTTTTTTTTCCTGGCGAAGTGTAAGTTTCACTTGGTTTGCTTCATCCTCGATTTTTAACATTACTGTTAGGATTGGGTCTGGCTGTATGCTCTGTGAGAGAAGTCTGAGGAGGAGGGTGGAGAGATCGTCAGCGAATTTGTAGTATTCCATAGTTTTGCACAAAAGCTTGTTGATCACCATAAGGAAAGCTAAAGGGCCTAGCTTCGACCCTTGTGCAGCACCGCAGGTCAGCTCCCTGATGTTTGACGTTTCACCATTGGGAAGTTGTACTTTCTGTTTGCGGTTCGTCAAGAAACTGCCAACCATTCTCTAGACAATTTGTCTTGCTCCAAGGTAAGTTGCCTCGTCGATAACAACTGAGTGGTCGAGTAAATCGAACGCTTTCACGAAGTCCGCGATGATGCAGTCAATATAAGCACCGTCAATCTCCAGATGCTCCAGGATGTCTCTGATGAGGCGGATCAGGTAATGCACAGTTCTATGACCTGGACGAAAGCCGCACTGCCGAGGATCAAGATTTTCACTAATATCTTCGAAAAGCCATTTGAAGACAATTTCTTCTAGGACTTTTGAGAAAATCGATGTCTTTGAGATGGGTCTTAAGTCATTTGCAGATTCGACGGATGATTTTTTCGGTATAGCAATGGCCACAGCAGTTTTGAATCGTGTCGGGAAGGTGCCCTCACTCAGGCATTGGTTTACTATGGTAGTAAACGGTACCGCAAGTTCGTTATTACATGCTTTGATCAGTTTGATTGGCAGTTCTCCTGGAAATGAGGCCTTGGATGCGTCCAGTTTTAAGAAAGCGGTCTGGATGGTTTCTGCTTCAAAGACAGTGATTTCAGTAATGCTTGGAAGGTCTGGAAGTGATGTAATACTAGGGTACTTTGTACAGATTTTAGCATATTTTTCATTAATTGCGTTAGCGGTACGTTTCTCCCCTTTTTCGTTTCTTAGTTCAACATTTTTCTGCTTTCGGCCAAGAATGTTCTGAACCGTGCTATGAAACTTTTTAGAATCGGAAGATAGAAGCTTCTGTAAAGTCAAGCAGCCGTGCTGCTTCCTTGCATACTTTATCTTTCTCACCAGTATATTTCGCAACTTGCTCTGTTAGAGTTGTACAAGTTATCCCGCCTTAGGATAAGCTCTTTTATATCTGGCGTGATCCAGGGTTTCGTTTCATTTCCTACTACCCGTTTCTTTTCTGGAAAATGCTCTTCGAACATTTTCTGAAGTTGGTCTCAGAAGGTCTTTGTCATGTCTTCAGTGGACGGTAGTCTGTAAATATGGGTCCAGTTCTGCAATATTAGCTTTCCCTTGAAGGCAGGGATTAGTTCATCCCTGATCGGTCGATAGGTTACTGTTTGTTTAATTACCTATCGCTGTGACGAATACGTCGGTCTCCAGGTCACTGTTAGGAAATCACTTAAGCCAATGCTTGCTGTGATTTCTGGCTCGTTGTAGTATTGTTCGAGGTTATTGAAGACCATGTCAAGTAGGTTACTGCCACGGGTTGGAGACTTCACCACTGGTTTCAGTGATAGGCTGGACTCAATCCAGGAAGGCTTAATATCATTGACGTCTCCGCTTATCACAATACCGGCAAAGGGATATTTACTCCGGAAGCGGTCGACGGAGTATTGTAGGTAGTTGAGTAGAGTCTTCCGGAATGGGGCTTTGGGTGGGTAGTACACGACTCCAAAGATTAGGGATGACACTCCCCTTGGTAGGAAGCGCGGTCTTACCCAGACCCATAGCACTTCGAGTTCTGGGGATTTGGGTACTGGAGGATCGAGTATTCGGCTGGGCGTATCGTTTCGGCAGATAAGACCAACTCCTCCACCGTGGCTGATGTCTTCTTTTTTTTCGTCTGCTGACTTCCGAGGTAATAAGTATGCATTGTAGCCATCGAGGCTGAGTATACTGCTATTTGTAAGCCAAGTTTCGGTAAGACAGGCCACATCGATCTGTTTACCTCGCGTTAAGATGTCCAGTTCCTCGATTTTGTTTGTTATTGACCGGACGTTCGACAGCAATATAGAGGGAAATTCTGGATTCCGCTTTAATCTTGATTTCCTTTTTACAGGATCAGAGGTTTGGGTCCTTACCGCGTGACAGTTACTTGTCTGTGCCGGCGGAGGGACTTTCTTGTAATACGTCATCCAGGACTGATGTTCATTATCACTTGGTAGGTATGAAGGAGCGTTTGCTGTTTGTGGTAAAGTTGAAGTTAGACTTGGAGGTGGTGGGTTCAGGCGGTAAAGGTCGAGTATGGATCGTTGTAGCAGGTCGTGTTTTTCTGTTTCTACACCAGAGTTCATTAATTATCCATTCGTTTAAGCATTTTGTTTTATGTAATGATGTAAAAAATCCGTGATTGAATAATTTCCTTGTTTCTAATTTTATGCATATCGAAGTAAATGAACCATTTGTTGAGAGTGATACGAATTCAAGACCAGCGGACGAAAGTGTCGTTTAATTGTTTTACCGTCTCTTGTCATATTTACACTAGTTGATATGATTATCTACTGTATATTTTTAATTCACTGATGATTATTTGGTTGAATTTTTAACCAATTGCGGCTTGATGCAACGATGCTCATATTGCTTATGTTTGCTCAGTACTTGGGAATTTAAAAAGTAAAATATATTACGTACCTGCAGTGTAGTGTACAATTGAGTTTTTGTTTGTGTTTTTTTCTTTTTTAGTGATTTCATACAGCAAAAGTAATCTCCAAAGAACTGAGAGTTTCTCCTCGTGATGATGTTCATCAGGCAGAGAATGAGGGAATAAGTTTGAAACTGGAAGTCAATAAAGAGAGACCTAGTGTGTTTCACTGGTTCAATAAACCGTCCAAAATACCTCTCTTTAATGCAGAAAGTTGCACCACCGGTTCGTGTGTCTGGTGGCAAGGTCACGGTTGTTGGCACTGGCCAAGTTGGTATGGCTTGTGCCTTCAGTATTTTAACCCAAAACATTTCTAGCGAGCTGGCACTTGTAGATGTCGTTGCTGATAAGCTCAAAGGTGAAATGATGGACCTGCAGCATGGCTTAACCTTTCTCAGAAATGTAAAAGTATTAGCTAATACTGATTATTCTGTCACTGCTGGATCAAAGATTTGTATTGTCACTGCTGGTTCACGTCAAAGGGAGGGTGAATCTCGTCTTAGTTTGGTACAAAGAAATACAAAAATTTTCAAAGGTATCATACCCAAATTGGTTGAGCAGAGCCCAGACACAGTACTTCTTATTGTTAGCAACCCAGTTGATATTTTGACCTATGTTGCCTGGCAAATTAGTGGATTACCAAAGAATCATGTTATTGGATCTGGAACCAACTTAGACTCATTACGTTTTCGTTTCTTGATGTCACAGCGGTTGAATGTCACACCCTCTTCTTGCCCGGGCTAGATTGTTGGCAAACATGGTGACTCTAGTGTATGGTCTGGTGTTAACATAGCTGGTGTAAGGCTCCAAGATCTTGACTCTAAGCTAGAAGGAGATCTAGAGCAATGGATACAACTGCACAAAAAGTTTTTGATAGTGCCTATGAAATAATAAAGCTGAAGGGATACACCTCATGGGCCATTGGACTAAGTGTTGCTGCTCTGGTAGGGGCTATCTTGAAGAACACTAGATCGTGCTATGCTGTTTCAACACTTGTGCAGGGAATACATGGTATTGACAAAGAAGTATTCCTCTTTGTCCCTTGTGTGCTGGGTGAAAATGGAGTGACCCACGTGATTAAGCAGTCTCTTAGTGAAGCCGAAAGAGCTTAGCTTCAAAAAAGTGCAAATACTCTTTACGAAGTTCAGAAAGGCATAACTTATTAGATTATTTTTAATTTGTTTTTCTTCTGCGAGATATGGTTTCTCTCTCATTAACTTATAATTCGGTGTTTAGCCTAGTTGTTCCTTCAGTTTTGGGCTTAGTTGTACCTGCTGCTGTTTGCTTTGTCTTACCTGCAGCTGTCGCCTTAATTGTATCTGCAGCTGTTGGCTTAGTTGTACCTGGAGCTTTTGGCTTAGTTATACCTGTAGCATACCTGATTTTAGAATAAAGAGCGAACTCAAGCCCATATTATCTTAAATACTGAAATAAATCATCATATTTATGATGATCATGGTTTCAGCGGTATCAGATGCATAGGATCAGGGTTACAGCAGTAGAAGCGACCAAGTAAGAGATTATCACATCTCACACTAAGAAATAAAGCAGCCCATAACTCCTAAAAATGGTGTCAGATCAAACTACAAAGTACACCCTTAAAACCACCTTGTCAAAACCTTTATAAGGGAAATATAACAGTCCCTGTTTTTGAACAACAAGGAAATTCCATTGACTCGAAAAACAAGGAAAGCAGCTGTAACCATCATATTTTGATTCGACAGCATCATTTTTCCGTTTTCACCTCAACAGCTAGCTTGACACTAGAACATCATAGAGAGCTGTTTAATGGCTTATTTTGAAGGGAATTGCTAGATCTAGTGCCTTCTATAACTAGCAAAAATACTGCTTATAAAATAAAACCAATTTTTAAGAGCAACTTCATTTTCGTATACAAGATCGTGGTTGCAGCGATAGCAGCAACTTAGTACATTACAGAAAGGATCGGTATCTTTCTTTATAAATTGGAATTGTAAAGTTTCATCGGTTTCATGGTAGTGTATATAGCTGAAACCTAGTAAAGAATAAACCAAGGCATATTGTAGCTAAATTTTAATATAATGCAAGCATTTTCTTATCATGGTTGCAGTTGTAGCTGCAGCTAACAAAAGGTGAACCACAGCTCATAGTAACCAAAAGTTGAAAAAAATATTATGGGAAAAAACTGCCATCTGACACTGATTCAGGAATGGTAACTTTTATTTTGGTTAATTATACTTAAAGGATCGATAAAGGTCATTATAAATTGGGACTATGTAAGTTTCATTAGATGTAGCTGAAACCTAGTGAAGAACATACCATGGCAAAATGCAACTAAAAGTTTTGTAATAAAGAACAAACTCTAGCCTATATTATTTTTTTTAGACCAGGGCAAATCGCAACGAAGGAGTTGTCGTAGAAACTCCCAAAGGGGCTCATTCGATTAGAAATTGTTTGCTAATTGGAAATTTACTAAAATATCATTATAGGCATGACTACGGATCACAGATATTTTCTGACAAGATTATATAGCACAACTATACAACAAGGCCTTTTGGGGTTGACATAATCCTCTTGGAGCCTGCGAACAACGGTTGTTTGTTATGCCCCAAGAGCAAATACAGTTTTTATGGAAGAAGTACAGCAATAAGAAACAGGTTTGAATTTTTCAGTTTCTTCCAGCAGTGCTAAATAATACTTGCGGACGAGAAATCCTTCTTTATCGACAACTCGTTGGTCATGAATGTATTCTGACGCTCAACGGAGTAGTAACACCCATAATTGTCGGATTTACAAGGAAATTCCTTTTGTATGTTTAGCGGAAAATTTAGTTAAGGATTTATTTAATTCAAGCCGCAACGAAATAGTCGAACTTAATTTCTTCACATCAAAACAAAGAGCGAATCCAAAGGTTACAAGGAACAGAGATTGAAATATCCCCCCCCCCCTCCCTCTGCTCATTTAAGCATAAAAACCCATTTTATATACGAAATCTCCCCACAATTAAAACATAGATGTCATTCTTGGCACCCATCCCTGACACTTAATCTGCAAAGATACTTTCAAATTTAATAAAATTGAAAGGTGAACTTCCCCTACCCTCCTCCAGATTGATTTTAAGACACTCTTAAGAGTTTGGAAAACTTAGGCCTTGAAATACACTATTTTGAAGCTTCCAGTACCTTTTCCAAAATAGGAAAAATTTTCAATAAGAATAATAGGGAATAATTAATGTGAAATCGCGATAATCTTGAGATTTCGCTAGTAAGGAGCTGCCCCTTGTTCTATCGAGACAAATTGATAATTTGATTATTGATGGATGAATTCTGTTGCCACCAATTATTTTCATAGTATGAAAGATTCTTTTATTTATTCATAATTTTATTTGGTTTATTTTGATGATTTGAAATACAAATTCGGGAGATAAATCTAGAATCGATCAGCATAGAATAAATCAATTTATTCAATATCCAATTTTATTAGCTAATATTTTATTAATCAACTATGTTATGGTCAGTTTTGAGTTTCCACCAAACAATTACTTTACACACATTCGATTTGACGCCGAAAAGATAACTTCTGTGTCATAGTCATCCTCCAAAAAACACAAATATGTGTATTTTGCAAGGCTGGTAGATTGGAACCAAAAAAGTAATACAATCTGGAAAAACATGCGTATTCTTACGTTTTATTTTGCTTTTTATACCGAGGTTTTTTGGAGACTCAGTCCCCTTTCGCAATAATATTTACCCCTTGTACCCTTATCCTCAAAGAAAAATAAAATGGTACTTCTTGTTCTTAAATTTTATTTGCGATTATTACTAGGAGGTAGTGTCAAATCCAAAGAAATCGGTTTCCCAAATTGAATTTAAGTAGTATCTTAGACCACATTGCCTTTCCATTTTTTCTATTTGCAATTAATATGAAAAGAAAAGGTTAGAAAAATGGTAAAACTTTTATTAAGATAAAAAGCCCAAACAAACACAATACGACGATGCAGATACCTTACCTTGTGTTTGCAGTTACCACATTGGATTAGTTTAAAGAAAACAATTTTATAGTTCATCAAATGCGGGTTTTTTCATTTTTGTTTATACTACAGCATTTGTATTTTTTTTCTCATTATTTATATGTATGTTCATTTATTTAAGATATTTTTTGTACTTATATTTTTCCTCTTTTAATAAAAGCTTCTGGATGTGAAATTTCAAGAGTTAGTTCCAAAAACGCCTTTGAGTCTTCGATGACGAAGGGAAACCATAAATTTGACGCTATTTTTCAACCAGAATCATTACATAATTTTCCTTGAAGAACAAACTTAAAACTCGGAGACCTCTCTACCGTTGACTCCGCCGAACGATACACATATACTTGCTTTAATTGGAAATTAAACACTCACTTCAAACCGAATATGCGACGATGATTCCTTGGCAATCTCTCTAGATAACTGCACAGCAGTCTCCGAATAATCAATCCCAAGTACGTTCAAAAATCCTTTCCGACTCTGAAAAATAGAATATCTTTTGAAATTACTGTACAATCCACAAAAGGAAGTATTACTAAAACCTAAACACTTCATTTAACTATTACTGAACTGCCAGTGATAATCTTCGAACTTTCAGAAAATTACCAGGACAATTTTTTTTTAGCTCTACTGAAAACTACAAGTCTTCAAATTACAAGCTTCAAATTGAACGACAAATTCAAAGTAATTTGTCAGCATTCCAAATTAATTTATATATTTCGTTTCATCTGAATTCTTAAATTAAGGCTATACGTAACTTTATAAAGCGTAACTTAAATTAGGTTTTATTTTGTTAATAATGATTTTGTTTCTTAATCTATATTATAATAAAATAATTTATTATTTAAAAATCATCTCACCAAAAAAAGTATAAAATGCAGTTTATTTTTCAATTATTTTGTCCAATGTAGTGCAAGAGTTTACATACTGCAAAAAATTCCAATACAACTATGCTTCTTCCAAATAAACAATTCAAACTTAGGGCGAACTTGGCAGAATCAGTCCAGTTCCATGTAAATCAACGTTATAATGAAACCGGCTATCCTATGCTAGAAAGGTACGCTTTGTTGCGGTATTAATTTACAATCACACTTAAAAGGAGTATGGACTTTTTTTCTATTTAGGTACAAAGTCGATTGACTCGTTGATAAGCCAATTCACAGGTAACAGGGCCTCCGAGCCCGTCACCCATCCCAAAATGTCAGTACTTCAATGAAATTTGTCGTAATTTTCTCTATATTTTTGCATACTGCTCATGTATTTGTTTCGTTTCCAATTTACCCCCACTCCGCTCCCTAAGAAAAAGATAAATTCCAGTGTTCCTGACTGCGCTTGATGCTTATCAAGTAGACAAAAATGGTAAAAAGGAAATGGCAAAGCAAACGTCTTTTGCACTGCAGTATTCCGATTCAGTATATCTGGTTTTTGTAATTACTAACTCTAAAATACTGTTTGTAATATTCAAAAATGGCAAATGTTCTTTGTGATATTTTTAAATTAAAACTTTGCACTGTCTAACTGGAACAAAGGATCAATTCTCTTGGACTTTCCCAGAGAAATATATAAAGGCACAACAAAGAATAAACACAAAACGAAGATCTGAGGCTAAAGACACACTTACATTGAAGTACTGGACAACCTCTTGATGGAAACTTTCTTGTGGCCAACAGAAAATATTTTGTTCAAAAGACTGAATACCCATACAATAAAGTATTATGACATTCCACGGAAGAAAAATACTGCAATTAACACAAATATCGGTGAACCATGTACAAGATAATAAAAATCCAATAAAATTACATAAATGACCAGGGCAATGCTAGGAGTTTTTTTGGTGGGGGGGGGGGGAGGGTATCAAGAGAGTTTTTGTTCAGGGTTTTACTTACAGAATGAAAAAGAAGGGTTTACCTCACATGGATTTTGTCTAACGGTCTTAGTCCGGTTTTTGGCTGTATTTTAAGACCAGTTTACAAGGCAGAGAAATATTTTTTTCTGTTTTTTTTTTTTTATTTATTTTTTTACGAAAAAAGTCTTTTTATATGAATTTTTCAGACCAATTTACGAGATGGAGAAATATTTCAGGGGGGGTATTCATACTATTTATATCAATTTCATTGAGGTGGACCCTCTCCCCTTTTTATGGACGTGGTTTCAACCCCCCCCCCCCACACACACACATACACATCCACAAACAAACGCATGCTATTCAGTAAACGTACAACATTTGACATTAGCTGTGTTTACTATGGTCACTTCTTGGTTTGCAATTCAAAATGATGGGCACGGGGAAATATCCCACATTTACAGAGAAGCCCTGTTGTGCATACAGGCATTTTGCAGTTGAGTCTTTGACATAAATTCATTATGATGAGACTACTAAAGCTACAAGATCAAGAGGCAAAACAAAGAACAAAAGATGTAGAGGATGCGTAGAGCTGTAAAGACGTCGTATGTGCTTGTAACGATAAGCCAAACTAGGATATTTTCAACTTTATCTCAAGCTTTTTATAAACTTTGACAGAAAAATCGAAAGAATTGACAAATTAATCTAACAGTTTATTATGTAATTAATAAGAAAAGGAGAAAAAGGAGAGAGAACTAATGATAATTAAAGGTAAATCAACTATGAGAACTGGAAGAGACAACTTCAAAGAGGAACGGAAAAAATGAATAGTGTTAATAGATATGGAAAGTATAACAGAGAGAAATATCAAAGAAAACGGAAAAAAAATATTTATCAATTCAAAAGAACATAGCTCCAGAAGTAGTTAAATTTAGTGTCAAAACTGAATTTATCCTAAATTCCTGCAATTTGAAAATAATTTCTTACATTTCTTTTATCGTCTTTGTGACTTATTTGCAGCCGCTAGAAAATAAAATTTCTGAGGGTTCATAGGAAATTCAATAGGGTTTCAAAAAGCTACTCAAAAGGGAGGTTTCAAAGAGATTTCATTTATTAGTGAAATAAACAAAGGGAATTATATAAACACATTACTTACAATTTCTAGCGCAAGGAGTCCATTTCCAGAGCCAACATCAAGAACTGGTGTGTTTTTGTCAATGGATTCTGAAGAAGAGCACCATCTATAAAAAATGAGTAATTAAAAAAAAGTCTTTTAATTTCCTTGTTTAAATATAGTGTTCACATTTATCCTAAATATGAAGAGGGCTGCCTTTCCCCAGCCTCTCAATCTTTACACCAAAAATTTCACGGTAAACTTTTATCAATATACTCTGGTTTCTAAAAATACCCTTTTCGCTTAAAAACAACCCTTTCCCCAATAGGAAGAGAGCTGTCACCCCTTTTTGCACAGCTCACACGTTTAGTCCAAATATATTAATCCAAGCAAAGGCAGGTTAAGGAGTGTATTCCCCCTTCCATATTAATCGAAAGAGCCCCTAACTGAAAGCATGAAAATTTAGCCTAAAAATTCACTTCTTTGGAGTTTAGGCCACCTCCATTGCCTCACCCTCCAACAAAGATCTGTTGACCTCCCTCAAGAAGGTAGTACACGGCTTTACAATGTGTATAGCCGTTTTTAACGACTATGCATTGATATAAACGACTCGTTTATATCAATCTATGAACAGTCTATAATAGCTGCTCATTTTGTACAGACGGCAGGAATATTAGGGACAAATGTACCCATCCGCAGCAGCATTGCCTCTGAAACTGCAAGGTTATATAAAGAGGTATCTCACAGTTATATGCTGCTTGGCTATCTTAGAATTATTGCTCGATTGCATTTCGGCCCGTCGTCTACAATAATTAGGCCAAGTTGGTTATTTTACAGCCCAAAATGACAAAAATTGGTACTTAACTGTGGTGTGATCTATTTTCCAATTAACAAGGAAAATAGAAGCACATTAAATATATGTTGAAATGACTCCTCTTCTAACATTCTACAACCACTGGTTTTATTACCCCTGGCGGGAAAAAGAATCACAATAAAAACCATGCATCCCTTATCATTTTTGAAATTCAGAACTGTTCCCTTCTTCTATTTTATATGATTAGGAGCTTGAAACGTCAGTCCTAGAGATACCGGATACAATTCCATTGTACAGAGTAATTTTTATCTATCTACCAACCCCCTTTTTTAGGAAGATTTTGCTCTTTTTTAAAATCATAAGCAATTCTTTTGTGTGTAACCTTTGATGAGTAATCTTTACACATTCAGAATTACCATAAAAAAGTATTGTTTAGCATCAACATTTTTTTTTTTTTTTTTTGGTTTTCATTTCTACCGGCAATGGTCGCTCTGACTTTCTGTTCATGAGTGGTTTGATAAAGCCATTTCCTGCCCATAAAAAAACATAAATAAAATCACTCCATTAAAATCACTACTGACCTAAAGAATACAATTCTTGAAGCATGATGTATTTTTTCCCATTATTAGGACACATGCACACAGAAGAAAGGAAATCCCACCTCCTCAAGAGTGTTCCAAACAACTTCAAAGAAACAACTTGTGTCAACAAACATCTTTTTTTGATGCGCCAAATCCCACTTCCTTGTGCCCAATAGTTCAGAGACATTTGCACGTATGATCATGAGCATAGTTGTACACAGTTCAGAGAATATAAGAAGTCCTCTGAAAGTCCCTGGAAGGAGGCTCCACAGAAAAAAGTGGTCTAAAAAGCTTGCCTCTTCAATCTTTTCTTGTGTATGAGAACCGACTGATCCTGATTTACTATATGCAATGTTGGAACTTAGTTAAATATCCATCCCTGCTTGTTATCTGCTTGCTTGTTGGACAGAGCTTTCCTGATGTGTAGAACATTACAGGAAACCCAAGCACAACTCAGAACCATGCATGATGAAGCAAAACAGATCAGCAAACAGGAAGTTGATGTAATTGGTAGAAAAGTAACCACCAGCAGAGAAAACAAAGATTGCTACTTCTGTGATGGTCCGTAAGGTAACGGACACAAATGCTCTGCAAAAGGTAAAAATGTTCAAATTGTTGTCAACTAACCACTTTACGCCTGTGTGTAGGAGCAAATCTGTTCAAAACATCAAGCACGACCAGCTGATGGGTATTGAAGACAAGTCACCAACCTCAGAATTCTTTATAGACTCAATAGACAACGCTGCCGAAAACAGCATGCCTGCTTCCATTAGATTAGTTGAACAAAACATGTGTGTAAACTTTAAGATAGACACTGGCGCTGAAGTCAATGTGCTACCATATCAAGTCTACAAAATGCTAAGCCCACAACCAACTATACTCAGCACCTCTGACATACTCACTTCCTATAGTGATGGCAAGCTAAAAATACTTGGAACATGCAACCTGAAACTCCAGACAAAAGACAATCGAGATCCAGAGATCCAGAAATTTTATATCGTGAGCACCACGAAACAGCCTCTCCTGTGCAAGAATTCAAGCGTCTCGTTGTGTCTCCTCAAATTCTTGAACGAAGTTACCAAGAAACTAGATCAAACTGTCAACAAAAGAATTTCTAAGTATGAGGATGTTTCCCAGGGAATTGGGAAGTTAGAAGGTAAATGCCACATCTACCTGACAGAGAATTGTGAGCCAACAGTACAGCCACCCAACAGGATCTCCATATCCATTCAGGATCATTTCAAAGCAGAGCTTAGCTATCTCAAAACGCTTAGCTTTATCAAGAAAGTATCAAAACCAACAAAATTGGTTGATTCCATAATCATTGTTGAGAAGCCTGACGGCAGTCTCCGCTTGTGCCTGGACTCTCGGAGCTTGAACAAGAACATCAAGAAACCATACCATCCAATGCTCACATTCAAAGATATTGACATAAAATGTGCAAATTCCAAGAAATTTTCTAAGCTTGATGCACGACATGAATATTGGAGCACGCAACTCGATAATGATAATGATTTTAACACACCATTTGGAAGGTTTCGCCTTAGGCGATACCCCTTTCGCCTAAATTGCGCCCAGGATGACTTTCAAATAAAAATGGAAGAAATATTCGCTGAGCTTATCGAAAAGGCAGGACTGGGCCTCCTTATCGATGATATTGTTGTTCATAGAGCAAAAGATAAAGAGAACAACACCATTCCGGAGAATTTTACATGTTGCGCGCAAACAAGGTGTTTGCTTCAACAGAGAAAGATGCCTCTTTCTCAAGACAGAAATTCCACACTATGGATACATATTGATTTCAGAAGGAATCAAACCAGACCCAAACAAAGTCCATGTCATTCGCAAAATGCCAAACCCTAAGGAATAAGAAGAGCTATAGTCGCTACTGGGCATGATTAACTATTTTGGAAAACATATTCTGAACCTGTCGATCTCAAACCATCCCCTCAGATCCCTTCTGAAAGAACACAGAACTGACGGCAGTTTCAAGTGGACATCAGAGAATGACAGAGCGTTCACCAAGATCAAGGAGAGCATTTTTGAAAATCTGAAATATTTCAATCAAAATTCTGAGGATGTTGAACTAAAAGCTGACGCATCGCAACATGGCCTTGAAGCTATGTTGACATGCAACAGTGGAATCTGTGATTTTGCATCAAGATTGCTGTCATTAGCCGAGCAAAAATACTCACAAATTGAGAGGAAAGCACTTGTATTTGCATGCAAGCATTTCTACCAATGCGTATATGCGCGGCCAGTCAAGGTTTTTACCAATCACAAACCACTCAAATCCATCCTATTTCGAGGCATTTCAGCTGTGCCTCCACGACTACAACGTCTGATGCTACAGATACAGCCATACGATTTGTCAGTCGTACATGTTCCTGGAACAAGCATCCCTGTGGCAGAAGCACTAGATAGATGCCGATTTTGAACGAGAAACAGAAGTTTTTGTCCACACACTATTCAATAACATCCTGATAAGCGAAAGTCAAATGGCAGGCATAAAACTATTAACAGAATCTGAATCCAAACTATCTTCCCTAATCAGCACCATGACCACTGGATGGCCAGAAGCCAGATCTAACTGCTCTAAGAAAATTTGGAAATACTGGATCACCCATCACGAGCTATCATCAGCCAACAGTATCGCTCTAAAAGGAAACAAAATCGTCATTCCCTTGACCAAGTGCAGAGAGATCCTACAACAACGACACTACTCATATATGGGAATGGAGAAAACAAACCAATGGGCCAGGTTGTTTACAGGCCCAGTATCAACCGAAATACTGAAGAAATAGTTACCCAGTGCAGCACTTGTGGCCACTTACTGATGCAACGTCAGAAGCACCCATTTATGAACATGGAGCGTCCTAACTACCCCTGGGAACACCTTGAGCTGATATTTTTTCATTCAAGGAGGAGGCACGTCTGATTGTGGTAAACTATTATAGTCAGTATTTAGAAGTTGACTGACTCACTAACATGACTTTGAAAGTTGTCATTAAAATAACAAAAACCCATTTTGCATGTTTCAGCATTCCCAGGATGTTAATGACCAACAATGGCCCACAGTTTTCTTCAGCTGAGTTCAGCACATTTGCAAAGGAGTAGAGAATTAGGCACCTTACCTCCAGCCCCCACCAGCTGCAGTCTAACGGATTAGCAGAAAAGCTGTACAAACGGCAAAACGGATTATCGAGAGAAAGCCTATCAGAGTGGAGCAGAACCATATCTCATGCTCATGTAATATCGGAATATGCCAGTTGATAACCTGGCATCCCCTGCTCAACTTCTCATGAGCAGACAGTTGAGGTCCATGCTGCCAACTCACCCAAATTTGTATAAACCAAAACTTGTCCCACCAGCAAAGTTTATGGAAGCTAGATACCGCCATTGGAATCTACAAAAAAAAACTATATTTTAACATTGGATTGGAGGATATGCACAGCGTACAACCTCAGCAACCTGTTTGAATCAAGGTTGTTCCTGGAAAAGAATGGCAGGCATGAAAATTTCTATCAGCAGCCAATACTCCCAGATCATATCAATTCAAAACAGAAGCTGGGAGTACATACCAGAGAAATATTAGAGATATCATTATTGATTTATTTTTATAGGTGTTTGGGTTTCCAAAAATAAAAAAAAAATCTGAAGAAGTGTTCACTATATATGTCTGTCACTGCTGCCAAAAATAGAAAAATAGAAGCAGTAAATAGTAATGATGTTAAAAACATTTGTAATGAAACCAAATTAAGTGTTACAAGACAGATTGAAGAAGATATATGACTGACAAAACAAAGGAAACTAAATTCATGCTTGTATTATTAAAAAAAAAATTTATAAGCTTTTTTTTATGAAATTAAGTAAATACTGAAAAAAAAAAAAAATTCAAAAGAAAGACAATGACAAGGAATAATATTGACAAAATAAATAGTGTTTAGCATAAGCACAGGGTTAATAAAAAAGGAAAATAAATAACAGACAGTAGAAAACAAAAGGAGCAAAATTAAAAATATGTAATGGTGAACCTGCCAATCTCAAAAGAAAAACATAATTAGACTAAAAAAGGGGAACAGAAGTACTTGTTCAGCTCCTTAGCTCAGCAACAAAAGGGGTATACCTACTGTAATATCATTCACTGTTGAAGTGAAAGGCATAAAGCAGTCACTGACAGACCTAAAAGTCACACAATACATTTTCAAAAGTGTACATAAATTAGAACTGAAGATTACTTAAGGTATTGAACTTGTTCATTTGACTCAGTGATGAATGACAAATATTGTGTGTCTCTATTGTTCTGGCGTAACCAGGATATAAGACTTGTAGTCAGTGGATGTATCCTCCAAAGTCAGTGCACTTGTGTCAGCAGCAATATGAAGGAGGTAAAAAGGTTTAAATTTCATCTAAAACAATTTGAAAAAATGTCAAGGGAAAAATCCAGGTATTTTTTTTTTTTTTAAAAATAAATTGTACCTGTTCACATCCATTTCCGTTATTCTACATCCTGTGGAATCAGTAACAAGTTGTACAAACAGGCAACAATTTTTCTTTTCATGTATAATCTTAGGATAAAACCTGATTATCACAATTAAACCTGTAAGCCAGGGAGAAGTTCTACTCATTTCCCAAGGAGTTTAATGATTATGATATCAAAAATGCACTTGCTTTTAGGTTGCAAATTAGTTTTAAGGTTTGAACATCATTTTGAATTATGAACCTACCTTTTGGAGAAAAATTGGTAGATGTTAGCTTTTATTATTTTTTGTATGTTTGTGTATGTCTTTGTCTTCTTTTCTACCTTTTTTCCTTGAAATTGCAAAGTTTAAATTGAAAAGCTTCTACTATGCAAATATATGCAATTTGGTAATGATGAAAAATTCTGCAATTCATGATTAATCAGGGTACCTATAATTAGGGATTTTAGCATGGATACGCTGACAACAATTGCCCCCTCTCCTAGTGAAACCATCAGCAAATCTGACACCCTGAGGACTGGATAAGTATACGCTTATATTATCATTGTAGGGTCCTTCTTTCAGACAAAACCCTGTAATATACCAAAATGGACAAACCTGGCATCCAAAATGCCTTGATAATTATCTAATTGTTAGTCTATACCACTCAAAAGCTGAAAAGTTTGTAGGGAAATGTTAAATCATTTAACATGTTAACACATATAAACATAAAGATGGCATTTTATGCCTAAATTTGTATATTCTTCAATAGCTGAAGGGCCATTTGAACATTGTTTGAAGAGAGATTCTCCGTCCTTTGGCCAGAGCATTTACACAAATATTCTTTTTTATGGGCAACTGGGTTTCATTCTTGTATTTCACCAAACGACTTTAAGAGTGGGTTATACTTTGTTCAGTTGAATTTGTTAAGCATCTTTTATCTATACCTATTTTATGAGACAGATACTTACTTAATAATCCTATTCATAACCAAATTTCCAAACCATACTTCACCTTCATCTCCATGATCATGAAAATTTTCTAATTCAAGCTGATACTGGTCATCCCAACTAAAAAATTTGAATTCATATACATTTAATCAAGTAAGAACATAAAACCAATTTTCCTTTCATAATACATAATTTAAAGACTCAATTAGTCCTATCATACATTGACAATTGGTTAAGGAGCAGTTTAGGCACTTACAAGGCCACAAAAAACAGACACAAGAGAAAAAAAGAGATGCAAAAGAGAAAAAAAGAGATGTTTTTCCTCATCTATAATGAGGTCTTTTTACAATTTAGAAAATGTCCCTGTTTACCAACTTGCTTCTTTATAAATCTCTTACTAGTTTGGTAGCTACTGCTGCAACCCAGATTACTTCTTTACAACATGGTAACTCTATACATTCAAACCTTATTTTCCCCTAGTGTGACTTTCTCTTCTGTATTATTTTATAGCAAATGCTAACCAATTGGCAAGAAGAAAGCAGTCACACAATTCTGAAAAATAGTATAGATATTTATCCGTCAGGGGAGGAGGTGCATAAGTAAAGAAAAACAATTGGTAGTTTTCAGAACTAATGGTAGGGTAAGATGCCTAGTAGTTTAATAGTGCCTAATCTTGGACAAAGATTTAAAATAGAATGTATCTCTCCTAAACATAGACAATAGGTTCCTAACATTGGACAAACTGTGTATAATGTAAGATAATTGGGACTAGACTATTTAGATTGGCTGACTTAAGTCTTGGAATAATTTTTTAAATTAAACTTGAAAAAAAGTTAAATATACAGCCTTGCCTATTTAAATACAATTATTCAGATTTACAACACTAGGTATTCATTAAATTTTTCCAAGCATGAGTCTTCCAGTTTTGTTCTAAATTTAAGATCCCATTTCCAAGGGTGGGCACCATTTTTGATGTTTAAAATCAAGCAAAAATGTGTTTCTGTGACTAGTGTTCTGCTAGACTAGTGACTATGGTACCAGTGCATTTAAAATAGGCATATGGCTGAAATATTCAAGCTAATCATACCTTTATTAAGAAAATTTGCAACAAATTCAATGGTTTAACAACCTAATTTGTAGGTAGTGTAATAGAGATTTTATTGTGATTTAACTGTTGAAGTTATGGTTAGCCTATCTTATCTAACCCTTTTCTTCTGGCAAATAATAAAAAACAGGGTTTTACTTTAGGAACTCAATACAATTTTTAAACAAAGCAATTAGTATACTTGTAAAAAAGCATAAAAGGATAAACCAAGTGGTGAGTTCACATTCTGCCTAGCTAGGTTAAGTAGAGTAAAAACCAGTGTGCAATTGAGCAAATTATGCAAAACTAAAACCCTCACATCTTGTTACCAAATAGCAATTGAAAATAATTGTAGCCTATATATCAATGAATAGCTAAAAATCTAAGCTGTGCATCAACATAGTTATTATTAAAATTATTCAAGATCAAACAATTGAAATTATCAATTTATTGACTTGCCTAGAAGGACCTATTTTTGGAAATACTAATTATCCTAGTTTGATGTATATATCCTTTCTATGTTTCACTTTTATTAACATATTACCAGAAAGCTGATTGTCTTCTGATTCTCAATATGTAACTTTTATTGCTTGGAATTTATTCTATAAATCAAATTATATTAAATGAAATTTTTTTTTTCAATTGCTTGTCAAATTAGATACCATGTTTTGAATTTATGATGATGAGTTATTGGTGAAAATTTCACTAAGAAGGCAGATAAAAGGCAGGGATCTTGGGTACTTGTGTCTTATAGCCACCACACTCAAGTTCTGTCAAGAAGTGAAGTTTGGTTAATGCTAATGAAAAAAAAAAAAAATATGATGAAAATATAATACTTTCTCAACAAAATTCTGAAAACTACAACAAATAATTCTGGAAGGGGAGCTGTCCAGACTGCATTATATTAAATTTGTAACCTAAACTCACCAAACCAAAATACCAACTAGGTATTTAAGTAAAATATAGCTACAATGTAGTTTCCCACCA
Source organism: Artemia sp. Qi Xiang Cuo (assembly GCF_049724085.1). Classification (NCBI taxonomy): domain Eukaryota; kingdom Metazoa; phylum Arthropoda; class Branchiopoda; order Anostraca; family Artemiidae; genus Artemia; species Artemia sp. Qi Xiang Cuo. The sequence goes on from NC_142809.1 coordinate 31,838,589, forward strand.
AGCCAAAGCTAATATTGTCTGGTATAAAGACCATGAAAACTGGCTATTGTCTCATGTTTGCAATACAAGATCTTGAGTGTGGTGGCTATAAGACAAAAGTACTGGATCTTGTTACTAGAGTCATATTGTGTATCACTGTAGTAAGATAGGGTAAGTCCAAAAACACATCTAAATTTTTCTGGAATGCCTAAGAAAAGTAGTATTTTTGAAAGAGGGGTCTTTCACCCTATGCTAGGATAATGGGAAACAACTCTGAATTTACTTATCTGCTTTCTATGCAATTTGCTAGGCCTTAATTCTCAAGAGGAGTAGAGATAGGAGCTTGAAAATACCTTCCAAGAGATAATTTAGGGTTGTAGTTCATTCCTGAAGGTTAGTTCTCAGTAGATATTTGGTAGATCATATTATATACCTACAAATAAAGTGAACATACCACTTGATGCCTTTTTCTATGCTGTTTACAAATATAATAATTGTTTTTCTTGCAATTTCAATTTTATGCCCTTTTTGAACCCTTGAATATAATAATTTCATTCTATATTATTATTATATAAAAACACATTATAACATTTTTTTTCAAACTTACTATTTCATTACAAATCCATTTTATAAAAGTCATATAATTCACAAACATTGATTTGTCAAGTTTAAATTGAATAAAAAAAAATCAAAACAAATCCACCATTTTTACTCCTTATTCTATGTTAGGCCACTTAAAAACTGCCATTTCACCTATACATAAAAAAATACAAAGGTCAACTGAAGAAACAAGGGTAAATTTCTAGGTTGTGCTATAATTTAGGTAGGATGAAAGTGAAAACATCATTTGATGCATATTTCTATGCTCTTTCATAATTCAAGAATGTGCTTCTGGGGCTAATTGCATCTTGAGCCCTTAAAGGGGCCCCAAAGTATTTTATATGAATTATGAAAGAGCATAAAAAAGCATCAATGTTTTCACTTTCATCCTAGCTAAATTATATGGCTTACTGCAAAATATCATCACTTCTTTCCTCTCTTTACCTTCTTTTTCCAACTTAAAAGAAAAAAATTATTAAAAAGCCATGCTTCCAACAAAATATTTTGAAATTTGTGCTATAAATTTTTTATTGATGGCATTTGTCTTGGCCATTCTAGTTTTGTCTTTTTTTTCAAATATGGTTCTAAGTTATTCATGAATTTCTTAGAACCTATAGCCTATATTAACAGAGTATATACCCCCACCCCCTTAATGTGCAAATATATACCCAAATTACATTCTGAATCTAAATATAACCTTCATTTGCATCACAAATGAATGTTTCCCCCACCCTCATGATGTCCAAATATATACCCTGATTTGGATGTATTTAGGGGTTAGGGCAAAGTTAATTTGGTTATATTTAGATTCATAATGCAATTTTGGATATATATTAGCACATTAGAGGGGTATACTCTGTTAATATATAGGTTCTAAGGTATTCATGAATGTCTTAGAACCATATTTTTTTTAAATTCTTTTAAAAAAACAAAACCAGAACAGCCAAAATGAATGTCATCTATAAAAAAATTTATAGCACAAATTTCAAAATATATAGAATATTTTTTGGAAGCATGGCTTTTTGATAATTTTTTTTTAAGTTGAAAAAAGAAGGAAACAAGAGGAAATAAGTGAGGATAAAGGTTCTCCCCTTGGATAATATGTTAACTAGGATCATTATACATATTACAAAGTAAGAATTGTTTTCTTAACATGTGATGTTAAGAAAACAATTCCCCCTAATGTAATGTAAACATGTAAATAGTTATATGTAACATGTAAACATGTAAATAGTTATTTAATTTTTATTTTTGCCACACCATTTTCTATCATTAAAAAAAAAAGATTAAACCCCTACCCCCCTAATTTGCAAATATACAACCAAAATTGCATTCTGATTCTAAATATAACCTTCATTTACATCACAAATAAATTTTTCCCCCAACCCCCTGATGTGCAAATATATACCCTGATTTGGAAATATTTAGGGGTTGGGGTAGAGTTTATTTGGTTATATTTAGGTTCAGAATGCAATTTTTGTTATATATTTGCACATTAGGGGGTGGGGGTATATACTCTGTATGTATATGTATATTTATAGCAACATTTGGATTTTCACCACTGCTATTAATATTTTGTATTTGCACCACTGCTCATTAAAAAAAAAGTATTAAAGACTGGCATGAATGCTCTCTATAAAACAATTTATTTGGCGGCAATTTCCAAAGACTTAGGCATTGAATCTCAGCATGGTCATTTTAGGAAACTTTTTTGGTAAAGTTCTACCAAATCATATTATTGAGTTAGAAATAAAGTGAATACACCATTTGGTGCCTTTTTTTATGCTGATAAGGAATATAATAAAAATTTCTATCGGAAATGAATTTCAGCCCCCCCCCCTATATATACCTAACCCAACCTAACCCTGAATTGGCATATATAGGGGGGGCTGAAATTCATTTCCAATAGAAATGATTATTATATTTGTAAACAGCATAAAAAAAGGCATCAAATGGTGTATTCACTTTTGTCCTAACTCAATAATATGATTTGGTAGAACTTTACCACTTTTTCTTTTAAGCTGGAAAAAGAAGGATTTTCAGAGAAAAGACTTGATGACAAAGGCTCTCCCCTTGAATAATATGTTAACTAGGATCATTATACAGTAAATATCTACCAAATCATATTATTGAGTTAGGACTAAAGTGAATACCTCATTTGATGCCTTTTTTTATGCTGATTACAAATATAATAATCATTTATATCAGAAATGAATTTCCGCCCCCCCCCCCCTATATATCCCAATTCAGTGTATATATTTCTACATTAGGGGGGGGGGGGCAAATTTTGTGGTCAATATCTACCAAATCATATTATTGAGTTAGGACTAAAGTGAACACACCATTTGATGACTTTTTTTATGATGATTACGAATATAATAAGCATTTCTATCGGAAATGAATTTCAGCCCCCCCCCCTATATATGCCAATTCAGGTTTAGGTTAGGTATAGCCTATATAGGGGGGGGGCTGAAATTCATTTCTGATAGAAATGCTTATTATATTTGTAATCAGCATAAAAAAAGGCATCGAATGGTGTATTCACTTTATTCTTAACTCAATAATATGATTTGGTAGATATTGACCAAATTTAGAATTGTGGGGGGGGGCTGAAATTCATTTCCGATTGAAATGCTTAGGCCTATTATATTTGTAATCAGCATAAAAAAAGGCATTGAATGGTGTATTCACTTTAGTCCTAACTCAATACTATGATTTGGTAGATATTGACCCTAATTTTTGACCATAATAAGTTTTGAAACCAATGTTTTAACCCTTTTTATACCAAAAACATAGAAAGAAATCATCATTTTCAAGGGTCCAAAAAAGACTTAAAACTGAATTTGTGAGAAAAACGATTATTATATTCGTAAAGAGCAAAAACTGGCATCGAGTGGTATGTTCACCTTATTCGTAGGTCAATAATATGAACTGCGAAATATTTACCTAATTCTCTTAGGCCTAATGCAATTAGCATAGATAGCCTATTTTCCAAAACAGCAAAAAGCCCCTCATCTAGAATTTTGTCCACCGTAGCAAAGCTTACAGGAATTTTACTCAAATTAACTCTATTTTTCATAAGGTTTTAAGAAAAATATATTATTCTTACAACTCTTTCTTTCCTAAAGCTGAGGGCTCAAGGTTGGTCATTTGAGACATTTTTAAACTTTTAAATCTTTTTAAAGAAAATTGCACTCTAGGTGTGGACACATTACACATTATTAGATGTCGCTAAAATTACCCTACCCAATAAAGTTTCGATTTCTGTTACAGATCCGAACAATTTCAAATGTTTTGGAATGAGAGTCAGCACATTTAATACTATCAAAATTAAAAAAAAGTAAGTTTTTCAATTGTGATTCACTATAAGTTGATCCAAATAATCTTGAGATGGACTTTAACACAAATTTGATATTGAACCAAACAACAAACAATAGGGTTTTACTTTGAGAATAAATCTAGAATCCATACTTTCGTCTCAACAAGTGTCATCGGAGCCAGTAATTTCATTCTATTTTATTAGTTTTCAAATCATTATAAAACTAGGTGCTATGTTCAAGGAACTTCATTGCGGGGGGACTTCTTTTCGATAAAAATACCCAAAAAATAAATTTCTCATTTATACCACCACAATGGTATTTTTATGAGCATAGGAGGGGGAGAAAAATACCGAGGAGAGGGGGGAAAATCATTACCTTCTTATTCTGTTTTGATAGTCTCCCTGTTAAAATGAAGTACCAATTTCATATTTCAATACCCTCATCGAAACGCCTGAGAAGGACATTTTTTAGTAATCTTACTCTACAAAGAATTGGTTCATTAAATACTTTAGTAGAAATGAAGTTGATGACGAGCTGAAGAAGCTAAAAAAGATTTTTTTTTTTTTTTTACATAAGATTAGGCCAGAAAAGTAAAGCATGATTTAATAGCTTAACTTCCATTAATTTTACTATAATAAATTTTTGTGCTTTGGCAGATATTAGAGAAAGCTATCTAGCTTGCCAAAATACCTGTATTGATCTTTTAAAGTAAAACCAGAGTAAAAGTTAAATTTAGTTTGCAATAAAATTTTAAAAACTGTAAAAGCTGCGCGCCAGCCTTTTAGAGTTCATGCAGTTGCGTTAACCGACTAAAAAGCAAAGCGGTTCTACAATCAACTCTTAGCATGCTTTAGCAAAACTGTTAGATTTTAAACACTAATTAAAAACATGTGTTTGGGTGTTCTGCCAATACTGTTTCAAGTTTGCACAGCATCGAATGATTATAATAGTGTCTATCAGGCTCTGTGTTAAAATCAAGTTTACAGAATATTTCAAATGCTTGCTGTACTTTTATATCATCAACGTTATAACCACGGTTAGAATTACTTGAAGCAACGACACTTTGTGGCAAATTTCACTTTTAGTGGAAAAACTGAACCGAAAAAGCCTTTGCCCCCTCTGGGCCATAAGTGAGGTTGCGGCCTTGTTCGTCTTTAAAGAGTACATGAAGAAAATTAGCATGTCTGATAGATTCTCTGCAAATATTTCCAGTAGCTCTTTGGCTACTTTTTTATAGATCGACAAAAAATGAATTGTCAAGTCTCGTTCGATCTAGCCGATCGGTTGGTTTTGTAACTCTATCATGTCCCCTTTTATAACTTGCAAACGACTCGCTTGTTATAAACAAAATATACAGCATTCACAGTTTTTTTTACATTAGATTCTGAAATGTATCCCACCTATGTCCAACATTTTTCTTTGCTAGATAATATTGTAACCCACGGTGCAAATCAATGACGACCTTCTAACAATAAATAAAAGTTCAAATAGGGATAAAATCCTTTTAATAGACAGTGATGATAGAAATTCACAAAAATACCAGATATTTCGGTCACATATACAGTGACCGTCATCAGTAGTAAAACTGTTACTACTGATGACGGTCACTGTCTATGTGACCGAAATATCTGGTATTTGTGTGAATTTCTATCATCACTGTCTATTAAAAGGATTTTATCCCTATTTGAACTTTTATTTATCGTCATGGAAAGGCAGTGTGGTCTCCGAAATTATCTAAGACCTTCTAACAAAGTATTTGATTAAAAAGAAACTTTCCCTCCACTTACTTCTTTACAGCAGCTCAATCAGTTTTACACTATCGATAAGTTTTCTCAACGAATTTTGAGCCCTTGTTATATTCAAACTGGATACTGGTTTATTCAATATATGGTAGACCTCCGGCAATTATGAAAAACAATATAGCTTGTTTGGTTTTGCTTAATGGTGAGCTAATTTTTGAGGAAAAAGCGTCTTATTCATTCTTCATGATTATCAGGTATAAAACATAGGTACGGTTGTTTCAAGGTCCCCTGGTTGGTTTTCTCAAATACTGAAACAGGTGGACATCCTGTAAAGTATCTAAAAACTTTGTATCGAAATATTTGTCACATACTACGTTCTGAAAAAAACTAATTAATGCTAAGTAAGTTTAGATCTTCCTTTATCAAGATTTTCTATTTCATTTATGTAAACTAAACAGGAATAACCATTATTTCTCAAAACATCCCGGAGGAGATGATTAGCTTTTACATAGAGTTCTGATACGATCAGAAAACAAAGAGCCAGGCAAGTGTAGCCCAACAATAGGTTTTTGACTACTTCGTGGGTATCAAGTATGCCAACCTCTCAAAACTTAAACTTGTCGCAAATATCAATTGGTAATCCTCTGCCAATGTCACCGCAAACAACATTATATCAGACCAATGTGCGAAGTTGTGCACTACAAAAATTATCACGTTAATATGTAATTTTAAATCTTATTTTTATATTATTATTATTATCGTTATTCATTTGTTGCCCGTAAAAAAAAAAATACAACAGATGAAGTAATCCCTAAAGATAACAAAGAGAGAGAGAGATAGAGAAAAAAAGGCACAAACAAACATTGAAAATTCAAATACATGACAAAAAATACTTCATCACATAATTTACATCAATATGAACAAACTATTGCGAACAAATTGATGGCCATGTATGATGAAAATTTCTTTCAAAACAAAACAGAGATTTATTAATACTATTATCTAGGTCTGCAAGCTTACACAAATGGATAGTTTTACGGTTTCTTGCTCACGGGGGCAAATGTAAATATACTTAGCAAATCTGAAGAAGATTAATCATAGGGGCTTTCTATCTGTGACTGTAAAAAAAATTCCAGAAACTAGCAGTGTAAAGCATATTTGGAAGGCCTGTGCCGTTATAGATGGATGCTTGAAGGTAATGGTTAAAGCGTGGTTACTAATTTTACGCTCAACGTGAGATATCAGCAAACGACGTGTGTGGCAGATACGTGCGCTGATTGAAAGGCCCAGGTAAGTAATATGGTCTGCAGGTTTGGTAAGAGAACCTTCCAGAATTAGGAGAGAAGTAGTGAGATTTCGCCAATTGAAACAACTTCAGTCTTCTCAGGATTAAAAGACAGTCTGATTTTTGAATATTAATCTTTGAGAATTTTGAAATTCTGCTCAATGGGCTGGATCGTAGATCTGAGATTCAAGATGTCATCAGCACGACAAATAAGAGACACATCGATTCCCCCAAGAATGCAAGAAGGAAGACATTTTGCCTTAGCGTCCAGGATACTATTATTGAACAGGGTTGGGGGAGTGATAGCTCCCTGTCTAGTTCATTTCTTAAGAGAGATGGGGTATTAAGGAATCACAGGCTTATTCGAGGGATTTGAAGAGTTTGGCCTCTCACGAGAATTAATTCAGTTGTATTGGGATTGATGAAAAGTCGAATGCAGGGGTAAACAGGATGGGAGTTTTTAACGCACTCTAAGATTCCTATATAAATCTCTGAGAACACGGACAATTAATGGGCTGACACCTCGCTTTGTCATATGAAGAAGAATTGACGAATGAATTAAGGAGTTGAACACACGTTTAACGTCATGTAGGATCAGACTTTCTCCCGAAGATTCAGCGTTGGCAGGGGCAGTAAAAACTGCTGTAAGAGCATGAGAACAACCAAGATTAGCCTGAAAACCAAACTGATATGGGGGAACGAAATATTTAAGTCTAAGCTCAAAAATAAAAACGAGCTCGAAAAGTTTACAGAGCGTAGTAGAGACGGTGATGGGACGGAAGAAAAAACGTTTTGACTGAGATTTTCTTTTTTTGGGAATCGGTGTCAGATCATCGATGCAGGATGAGGAAGGAATAATACCTGTATCAAATATCATTTGCATGAGGAGGCTGAGGTGACGCACCAGTACATAACTTTCGTTAATGATGTGTAGAGGGCCCACTTTGTCTATCCCATGAGACGCTTTATTTTTGAGTCGAGATATGGCTTTCATGACTACGTCACAAGTAATAACAAAATCAAGGTCATAAAATTCACCAATAAAGTTGTAAAGCTCAATTGTGACTCATTCAAGCAAAATTGTGACTTATGAAAACACGATAAGGCTCAGAAAGCTCATTTGAAGAATGGGATACTCATTTGGACAAAGGAATGTCGTTTGGGTCTGGCAAATGGAAGAAGATAGTACGAGGTAATAGCTTCCAAAGTAATTAAGGTGAATTCTCGACCTTCTTGGAATAAAGTGTTTGCATTTTCGAAGAAGGGCAATTTCCTTAGCAAAACATTTGTTGATACTTTTCTCGATTCATTGACTATTCCTTGACAGAGGCACAGACAATCCTTCCATAATTTGTACCAAAACTTAGCCCGGTCACAAGCTTCAGAAAGCACTAGGTTTCCTGACCACCCTGGAACTTGGGTGCCAATACAGTTTTTTTTTTTTTTTTTTTTTTAAGAGGAACTACTATTTTTTCAGCGCGCAAAAGCACATGGCACATTTCTGCAGAATAGATATCAAGAGTTAATCTAACTTTTTCCAATCACGTAATATTGTTATATAGACAACATTACAACACAAAGTATATCAAGATTATACGACACAAGGTGGTCAAGGTTGGATGTGCAGGAGGAAGAATGAATGTAAGTAAATCTAGTGGATTTCTGTTGAACTTTAAAATCATCACCAAATATTCCGTATAGTAAAGAAGCACGGATAGAAGCTGAAGACAAACTGCAATTTAAATCACAATTAAAATTACCTACGTTCTTACACGGGATTTTCAGTTTAACGACATCACGAAGACATGAGCTAACTTTACTAACTGCTATTGCATCGAATCTTCATCTTTGTAATCTGCGGGTAAATACACATTTATTAATACGCACTCACTTACTCGAACAGCTAAAAAACTATCACTAGAAAAGAAAACACTAGAATTAAGATTTGATGCTACATAAGTAGCAACACCACCAGAAGATGTGCCTTTAGAAGTACTACGCTTAGCTGAAACTGAAAATTTTTTAAAGTTGGCGCTAATTTCCAGTAAACCAAGGCTGTGGTTAGTTAGGAAATGTTCTTGCAAACACAGAATATCATGATTATGAAGCATACTCTGAAGAATAGGTATTTTGTTAATAAGACCACCAAGATAGAAAGCAAATATCCTTTAATCTACTTTGCTGGCCTTTTATCGGTTTGAGCGTTGCCAAGGCATTTGATACGGTAACAGTTATGACCGAACACTTTACATGTAATGCAAAGCATGTTCTGAAGACATTAATCATCCCTGGTGGAAAAGTGCACCGTGGAACCACAGCGATAACACAGTTCTGTGTTTTTATAATCAGCTGAAATATGTACTTGTTGATGGTATCTGAAACACCGCCTGGGTATGAATATGAATTCCTGGATATCTAACTTCTCATAGCCCACCTTCACAGAATTTTTCAAAAACGAACTGAGATCACTCCGTTATTCAAAGGAAATTCTTTTTGACACGTGACTTGCCACACTGCAAAGCTTTAACATGTTTTGGTATAATTTTCTCTAGATCTTTTTTGTTCATCTCTGTCGATACGCTTCTTATTACACCAATGTAGGCGGGAGATTTAACAGAGACTAAGAGGCCAGGTTGATTTCTCATCTGGTCAGTAATTGAGGGGGCAGCAGGTTTAGTTCTACCACAATTTTTCTCTCTGATGAGGAACGTTTCACCTCTGAAATTTCATTTACAGCTTCAGGACATATTTTATCAATAAAATATTTCCTTAATGGTGGAGATGAAAGATTGGAAGGGCAATTTTACAACACAACATCATAGGTAGGAGGCTTAGACTGGTCATTGGTGCAAGACGGCTCAGCGAAAGGGAGCCTGGTAGAAGTTGCCTGCACTGCGAGATGTTGCTTATATAGCTCGGACAAACTGTCAATTTTACGGGAAAGTTCATTCATTCGACAGGTTAAAGATGCAACAATCACACCACCAATTGTTGGATTTTCACAAGGTGTGTATATCACGAATTTTGGGATATTACCTTTTTCTTTCAATGCCGTAGGGAACCACTTACAAATGTCAAAGACATTTCGATTGTCCTTTCGACATGTAATTAAACGTGTTCCAATTTCTAGTACCTGATGTAAAACCTCCTTTGCTTTTAGAATGGTATCATGACTGAAAAAGCTTGTCGACTTAACAATTATTTCCTCTACTTCGATACCATCGATCACCGATCACGAAATAAAATTCAAAATTGGATTTAAAATAAATTTCGAGTCTTCCATAATCTCATAACTACACTTACGGTGGTAATATTCAATAGATAAAAATCCATTCCAAATCAGTGTCAAGTCCGTCGAAAATATAAATGCAGTCGATCACCAAAATTAGGCAACCACGAATTTTACATTTAAGTGACTTAACGGAAAGTCAGCAAGGAAAAAAAATCAACCTGTTCTGAGTAATTATCAAAAATTATTGTTTTGCACAGCACAGCGTATGAAAGAATGATATTGCGACATGTTGCAAAAGATTGTATATATGTGAACGCAGGTTATTTGGACTTTGTTAAAATCATTAAAAAAAAATAAATTGTTTATGAGAAAATAAAATTAAAAAGATTCAACTTGTAGTATGGATTCTGCTTAAGTCAAATCTAAAGTGCAAAATTACTTCTAGAGGCAAATTCGGTCTGGAATGCCAAGCCTAGAAAACAATCCAATTAGCTTGAAAAGGCGTCTGTTTTTAAAAAGTCAAAACGTGATATCCAAATACAATTTTATGCTTAAACAGAATAATCTGTTGAGTGAGTATAAAACTGTTTATGATTAACATTAAAAAGTGTCGTACTCATTTTTTTGAGGAGAAACTGTGATTTTAAATTATAGAGTAGCAATGGAGTGGACAGATACGAATTGTTTGAGGCATCTTGACATATTCAAGGATGAAAAACTATCTTTTCTGCATAACATCCAGGCTTTGGAAAGAAAACTCTAGAAATCTTAGCATAATTAAAAAATTGGAATTAAAATTTCCTCAAATAGCACTTTTTCTGCCTAACAGTGGAATATGGAATCCTCACCTGCAGGGATATCCACTCTTTGACTATTGGAAAAGATTAGTTTATAAGCTTATATAGAATGGTACTATCCAATCTCCTTATAATTAAAAACATTTTAGTCATCTAGTTGGAAAATTTTGCCCATATGTATAAGAAAAATCTAAATTTGCCAACTAGTTGTCAATAACTGTTGCCCCAGCAAAACTTTCATTTTCCAACTAGTTGACTAGTAACTTTGGTAAAGTTCTACCAAATCATATTATTGAGTTAGGAATAAAGTGAATACACCATTCAAGGTAAAGTTCTACGAAATCATATTATTGAGTTAGGACTAAAGTGAATACACCATTTGATGCCTTTTTAATGCTGATTACAAATATAATAAGCATTTCTATTGGAAATAAATTTCAGCCCCCCCCCTATATAGGCTATACCTAACCAAACCCAGAATTGGCATAGCCTATATAGGGGGGGGGGAACCGAAATTCATTTCTGATAGAAGTGATTATTATATTTGTAATCAGCATAAAAAAGGCATCAAATGGTGTATTCACTTTAGTCCTAACTCAATAATATGATTTTGTAGAACTTTACCCCATTTGATGCCTTTTTTATGCTGATTATAAATATAATAATCATTTCTATTGGAAATGAATTTCAGCCCCCCCCCCTATATACCTAACCTACCCATGAATTGGCATATATAGGCCTAGGGGGGGGGGCTTAAATTCATTTCCAAAAGAAATGATTATTATCTTCGTAATCAGAATAAAAAAAAGGCATCAAATGGTGAATTCACTTTTTTCCTACCTCAATAATATGATTTTGTAGAACTTTACCATAACTTCTCCCAATCAAAAGTTAATTTTTCCAACTAGTTGACTAATAACTTCTCCCTAGCAAAACCTAATTTTCCCAACTAGCTAAAACAAACATTGCCCCAGAAAAAAATTATTTTCCAACTAGTTGACTAATAATAGTTAGAATTTATTCTGAATAGCAAAAAATATGTTAATAATATAGGATTTTTTCAAATTTAATTATCACTATTGTTACTATTGTGGTACAACTTCCATCTCTCTCCCTGTCTTCCTCTTGATGGGAGATATATTTTGAGTTATATATTGGGCTTTGAAGCCAGGTATTTTTTGTTTTAATTCCCAGGATAATTAGTCTTATACCTGGTCCTAAAAGTGAGATTGAATTTGTCAAAGCTTGGAAGGTTATTCCTCCTGTCTCTTTAACTAAAACAGATGCATATTTGAAGTTTTGTTCATTTCAATCTTACATTTAATGGACATAAATTGTGTATGTTCCTTCATTTATCAGTCTTTGTTTCTTTTCTGGAGGAATATTTTTGTCTCATTTTTAGAATTTGTAATTAATTTTTCAAACTAGTTGACTAATAGCTTCTCCCCAGCAAAACTTAATTTTTCCAACTAGTTGACTAATAACTTCTCCGTAGCAACACTTAAATTTGCCAACTAGTTGATAATAAATGTTGCCCCAGCAAAACTTTCCTTTTCCAACTAGTTGACTTATAACTTCTCCCCAGCAAAACTTAATTTTGCCAACTAGCTGGAAAGAAACATTGCCCCAGAAAACAATTAATTTTCCAAGTAGTTGACTAGTCACTTCTCCCCAGCAAAACTTTATTTTTCCAACTAGTTGACTCATAACTTCTCCCCAGCAACACTTAATATTGCCAACTAGCTGGAAACAAACATTGCCCCAGAAAATAATTTATTTTCCAACTAGTTGACTAGCAACTTTTCCCCAACAATTCTTTCTTTATCCAACTAGCTAGAAACAAAATTACCCTATAAACACTTTTGTTTGCCATCTATTTTGCAAGTAACTTTTCCTCAGAATAATTTCTTAGCTAATGACATGATGTAAAGAAAAAACAAAAAACATACTATTCCCGGTCCAAAAAAAAATTGGCAGTATGTGCTTTTAACAAATGTGCTACAGCTAAGGTAAATCAAACAAACTGAATTCAGGAGTAAATAGTCTTGAAGCCACAGAACTAAAAGTCTTCTCCTTCTATAAGTGTTCTTTCCAATCTTAGGCAGCACTCTGCAAGATAGTCTTACCCCAGGTTCACAGAGATGCAATATATATATATATATATATATATATATATATATATATATATATATATATATATATATATATATATATATATATATATATATATATATATATATATATATATATATATATATATATATATATATATATATATATATATATATATATATATATATATATATATATATATATATATATATATATATATATATATATATATATATATATATATATATATATATATATATATATATATATATATATATATATATATATATATATATATATATATATATATATATATATATATATATATATATATATATATATATATATATATATATATATATATATATAAAAGTTTGTTTCTAACTAGTTTTATAAAGAAAGTATTACTGTTGAAAATTTCCTAGTCAACTAGTTTGAAAATGAATTGTTCTCTGGGGCAATGTTTGTTTCCAGCTAGTTGGCAAAATTAAGTGCTGCTGAGAAAAAGGTATTAGTCAACTAGTTGGAAAAATAAAGTTTTGCTGGGGAGAAGTTACTAGTCAACTAGTTGGAATATGAAGTGTTTTCCGGGGCAATGTTTCTTTTCATCTATTTGGCAAATTTAAGTGTTGTTATGAAGAAGCTATTAGTCAACTAGTTGGACAACTAATATTTTGCTGGGGAGAAGTTATTAGTCACCTAGTTGGAAAAATTATGTTTTGCTGGGGAGAAGTTATTATTCAACTAGTTGGAAAAATAAATTACAAATTCTAAAAATGAGACAAAAATATTCTTCCAGAAAAGAAACAGATAGATAAATGAAGGAACACACACAATTTATGTCCATTAAATGCAAGATAGAAATGAACGAAACTTCAAATATGCATCCGTTTTCCTTAAACAGACAGGAGGAATAATCCTCCAAGCTTTGAGAAATTCAATTTCACTTTTGGGACCTGGTATAAGCGTAATAATCCTAGTAATTAAAACAAAAAATCCTTGGCTTCAAAGCCCAATATATAACTCAAAATATATCTCTTATTAAGAGGGAGACAGGGAGAGAGACAGAAGTTGTAACACAATAGTAACAACAGGGACATTCACCACATGGCTAATGTGGGAGTAAATGTCATTTGTGATGGAAATGGATGTTAGATTTAGGATGCAATTCTAGGTATATATTTGCACATTAGGGGGTTTGGGTATATATACTTTGAATATATAGGTTCTAGAAAATCCATGAATTTCTTAGAAAAACTTGAAAAACAAGGAAAGAAGTGAAGATAAATTCTCTTCCCCTGCAAAATGTGTCAACTAGGATTATTCTCCATATTATGGAGTAGGAATTGTTTTCTTAATATGTTTCCTTATGTCCAGCTGGATTCCTAGGCTTAAAATACTGGTTGGTTGGTTGGCTAATTCAAAGATTTGTATATATATACACTGTCAAATTAGCCATCTGGTGGTATCCTGTAACAAAACTTATAATTAAATTTGAAAAACCCTATATTTATTAACATATTTTATGCTATTCAGAATAAATTCTAACTATTATTAGTCAACTAGTTGGAAAATGAATTGTTTTCTGGGGCAATGTTTGTTTCCAGCTAGCTGACACAATTAAGTGTTGCTGGGGAAAAGTTATTAGTCAATTAGTTGGAAAAATAAAGTTTTGCTGGGGAGAAGTGACTAGTCAACTAGTTGGAAAATGAATTGTTTTCTGGGGCAACGTTTCTTTTCAGCTAGTTGGCAAAATCAAGTTTTGCTATGGAGAAGTTATTAGTCGAATAGTTGGAAAAGGAAAATTTTTCTATGACAGCATTTATTGTCAACTAGTTGGCAAATTTAAGTGTTGCTGGGGAGAAGTCATTAGACAACTAGTTGGAAAAATTAATTTTGGCTGGGGAGATGTTATTAGTCAACTAGTTGGCAAATTTTCGATTTTTCCTATACAGATATGCCAAATTTTCCAACTAGATGACTAAAATGTTTTTAATTATAAGGAGATTGGATAGTACCATTCTCTATAAGCTTATAAACTAATTTTTTCCAATAGTCAAAGGGTGGAGTCCCCACCTGCAGTAGCTGCTTGTGCCATAATTAACAATGCTCTGATTGTCAATTTCAAGTTGCACCTGAAAAAACTTGGGTATAAATTTAGAGTTTGTACTGTTGACAAGGAGACATGTTAAGAAAACAATTCTTATGTTTGTCCAATCTCCCGTACTTGGGAATTTCTTCACACATTGAACACCATAGACATTCAATATTTTGTGTGTGGGCCCCAGTCACAGGGTCCACAAAATTCAAAGAATGATTGACAGTTAAGTGCTGAAAACCTTGCATGCCTAATCTATTGTAAGAGCTCCAGCAATCAGATATTATAGTGGTTCCTGGATGAATCCACCCTTTTATAATTTCCAGTAGTGTGTCAGCTGTCTGGTCAGGAACAGGAACAATAAAAAAAATTGCAGTGTCTCTCAATTCCTCCAAACACCCACTGTCCTTCAATATAACGTCCCCTATTGTATTGTCTTTTCCCTATCTTTGCTTTGTCTATTTCAACTATTTTTCTGGGACCACCCAATTTACCACTATGTTTCTCAATAAAGTCAAGGCATATTTCACAACAAAAACTTTGCCAATCAATGGCAGTTACTGATGAAATGCCAATTTCATCAACCATAAATTGCTGAATATGCAATCCTCTATCTAAATTGCAAAAAATCAGCATAATCTCAGTTATTTGCTGATACAATATCTTTGAATTTTTGCACCAAATCCCTATATTAATACTTTGAATAAAAGTGCACTATTTTTAAGAAGTTTATGTCCACGTTGCTCCATTCTTGTTTTTTGACAGCAGAATGCACTTTGTGATTCATCAAAATAGCATTCATTATGACAATGAGGGCAAAACATTTTAGTTGGCAAAATGTTATGATTTATTAAAAATTGCTGTACATCATCTTGACTTTGATGGTATAGTCTAAACAACATAATTCTATTGTCACACACACAAGACACATAAATTTTTTGTTAATGGCATGATTTCAAACACAATTCAAAATTTCTATAATTTCAATATGCCACTGCTTTTTCTTTAAACGCATGCTCAGTCATTAACTAACAATAACCGGGGTGAATGCTATCTATAGAACAATTTGTTTGGCAATTTATAGCAGCAATTTCAAAAGATTTACACATTGCATTTTAGCATGGAGGTTTATTGTAAAGTTTTTCTTTTAAGCTGGAAAAAGAAGGATTTTTAGAGGAAAGAATTGATGATAAAGGTTCTCCCCTTGAATAATATGTTAACTAGGATCATTATACATATTTTAAAGTAAGAATTGTTTTCCTAACGTGTCTCTTTGTCAACAGTACAAACTCTCAATTTATACCAAAACTTGATTCAATCCATACATATTTGCAAAAAAAAACTATTAAAAATACAGATAATTAGCTGTCCTTTTGTTCACTTTAGGCTACCATCAATTGTGCTGAACTTATGCTATTAAGTTCTTCTCTAGGTTATTTCCATCTCCTTTCCACAATCTGCTTTGGTTGATATAAAAAAAAACAATAGTCAAAACATACAATCTACTTTTTACTTTCAGACAAGATAAACAACAGTATAGTCTGATTTTACCCTGAATGTAGCCTAGCCTTGTGTATGTTGATATGTACAACATGCTCCCACAATAGCTGAGATGTTGGAGCTTTGGGTGTTTCAAAAATAATTAAAAGAATTTTATAGTCAGCTATCAAAAGTTAATGCTAATTTAAATTAGATAGAGTTTTACATTTGTTGTTTTTTTTTTTTGTTTTTTTTTTCACTTCAGATGAAAAACTGTTTAGGTAAGGTGGTTGTATATCTAGAAGTAAGAGAGGAACCCTACGGTAGTGTTAAGGTTAATTCTTTTCATTTATTGAGAAGGTATGTGGTTGTGTTGAAGTCAGAGCTGTACTTCATGTTAGTATATAATCTTTTTATGTTTTTGGGTATTAGCATGCCTTTTTGTATAGATCAGAGTATTTAAGTTCATTTATCTCCTTTTTTTACTAAATAAATCCCACCAAGCCTTAGACCTTGAGTCAGTTTGTTAAGAACTGTGGCAAACTGAACAACTATTTTCAAAGGCAATGTTTTTTATTCTGAAGCCAACTCATTACATGACTAGAAATTGTACAATGTCAATGAATCTTGTACTAGGAATAGGGTTTGAACTTTTCAGACTCCATTGCCATTTCTAAAGGGGTTTATCAAGGAGTTGTTTTGTTGCCTAGTATATTCAAATGCATATTAGGTCAATGCCTATTGTCTCTGCCAGTCTCTATGTTTTATGATGAAGCTTGTTTATCATATATTGCATAATATATGCAGCCTAATTAAAATTTTTTGCATACTTAAGTTGCATCTTGGTTCTGTTGGTTTTTCAATTAACCAATTAACTCAAATGTGAGTTTATATGTTTTAATAGTCAAGCCTTTGATATGTATAATTCTTTGTCTCCATAAGGAGTAGAATTTTGAAACTGACCAGATTTACTAATAAAGTACCATATTATCAAAGTGACAAAATTGGATCTGGTTTTAAGTTAAGAACAGATTAGGTTATAGAATATAATTGTAAACTCCCAAGAAACAAAAAAAAATACTGCTCAAGTTCTTACTGTACTATTGCTCCCAAATAACTCCAACCTATGTAAATACATACATATAGTATGGAAGAAAGATTAAGGTTAAAAGTACTTTACATAGTACAAAATACTATGGTATACTTTAATAAAACACAAGTAACCAAACAGAAAATGTTTGCTACAGAATTTCTAAGGAATCATTGTGCCAAAGTTTCAACTATATGATACTTCAGAAAACAAGTTTTACAACTTGCAATTTACTATTATTTTCAGACCTAAATCATCTTCAGTGAGTTTTGTGAGTCTAGGACCCATGCGCCAGGCAGACCCTTAAAAAGCAGAAAAATTATCTTCATTTGCTCATCCATGACAGTAGATTTTAATATATATCTATAGCTGATCTTGCATCCTAAGAGGGAAAAGTTGAGAACTCTATCTTTCAGACATCCTTCAGAATTTTCCTACATATGCCAAAGTAACTTAAAAAATATCATGTTCACAATATATTCTTAGTGGAGAGTAAAGAAATAGGTAAAAATGTCTTGAATTTTTTTTACTGTTATTGTGACCAGTTTTTTTTTGTAAATCAAAAGGAATTTATCATGCAACTGGTGTACATTGAACAAACTTTAATATTAATTGCTTTGGTGAGAGGGAAAGGAGAAAATAATGCATTTTGAAAATTCAAAACCTATTGAGAACCAAATAAGATTGAAGAAAATGGATGGATTCTAATTAATTAGAAAATGTGACTTAATGTCTTTTGAATTGCTGCAGCTGATTTGTAGCTTTTTTTTTCTCTTTCTTGCCCATGCGCAAGCAACTGAATCCTGCTTAACAAATTTGCACAGCATGAGAATCTCACTTAGAAATAATCTACCTCAGTAAATCCTTTGCATTTGGATATTTTTCAGGAATTTAATTTATTCTATCTCTTGTAGGTTCACAAAGTTGACCACCTCACCAAGATAGATTATGGAGAAATGTGAAGAAATAAAAGAAATCATTTATGGTAACAATAGTGTATTTTTCTTGGAAAAAAAATTACCTATGTTAAATTCAAAAACAAAAACTATATTTATTTGTATATATATTGATGCTTGTCAGACTGAACTTTTTGTACTTTTTTACTGTGTTATTTTCAATTTTTTTGGTATTTGGAATTTGTTTTATTTTCCTGCTGTAAACTACAACCTGTTTTTGTGTTAGAAGAGCTTAAGAAAGAGATTATATATAAAAGAAGTCTACAAATGTTTAGTACTCATACAATCCAAAAAGTAATTTAGCTTCTCTGTTCTGCACCTTAGTAGTAGCACTGTTCTATTAGACTGTCCATTAATATTTGGATTAAGCTGGTCTCAAATGAATGATTGAAGATGCTTGATTGCCTCAAGATTTTCTGCAGTTTTTAATAGAGATTGAAATTAAATGTCAAACAGAATCTTTAGTACTTTTATACTATTGCATTTTTACGATATTCTTTTGGTGGGCATTTGGTATTTTATGTTGTGGTATTTTGAGGAAAATCATGGAGTGAAACCTGCTATTGTGTTACAGTATCCAAAAAAAAAAGAAAAGCAATTTAGCTTCTCTATTTTGCACCTTAGCGGGAACACTGTTGAGTAAGGCTCTTCTGTGCTATAAGAATTTACCTGATCTGAAATGAATGGTTAGAAACGTTTAATTGGCTCCCGCTTGTCCACTAATGTTTAATACAGATTGAAGGTTCATTTTATTTTACCTGATACTGGTATTTTGTCACTATTTTGCATAACTTTGTGTGGAAGTTACCTTACCTTAATTACCTTAATTCGCAGTTTGGAGCAATATTAAGGTCTATACTGGATCTATTTTGCTCCGTGTTGTTTTGTTCAGTTGTTTCATTTAATTGTGTTCTTTTCATAAAGGACTGATTTTGGCTATATAGCTGAAATATATCCATAGATTAGTTTTCTTCTGACTGTTTTGGTAGAAAAAAAAAGTCCTTGGAATTAATATACTTATATTTAGCAAGGGTTATGCGGTGGCAAAAGTTGAATAAGTAATAAGCAGCTCATCGCACCTCTGATGAATTCATAAATGAAATCACAATGGGATGAAGCCTTGAAATGCTTACAGTCTCTTTGACTCCCTGAAATCACAGAAGCATTGAAAGCCCTTGTTTTGAAAGAATTTGCTTGTTCTTTATCACATTCAGAAATTGTTTTGTTTTTGGTTTATTGTTATACCTGGCTCAAATAGTATTTGAGCCAGAATTAGAGCTTGCAATAATTAGATTACCTTTATAATTTGTATTTGCATTTCAAAGCAAAACAAAAAAAGTTTTGTTTCTTTCCAAGCACCTTATTTTCTAGCCAAGCGGAAATCATATCAGTGCATTGCAAGGGAGTTGAGTGGGAGTAGTAGCACATCATGTAAATATTTATTTTTCGGAATTCACTTTTTATTTTGTTCTTTACTGTCTCTGCTGAACATTTTTTTTTTTAAATAGCTAGCAAGCTTTATTTTTATTATTTGCGCTTAAGAGGGAAAAAAGACATTTCTCATAAATGTGCACACTCACAGGAAGTGTGTTTTTGAAGCGATTTTGGTTAATTTTCTTAGTTTCCCAGCTGATTGCCGTCTTTACAGCAATGTAGGCTCCCTGACAAGATAGTGCAACGATCCGATTTTGGATTATTGAAGTTGGTTACTATGTATCATTTGTCGTGATTCCATATGCTTCACCTTGTTCATTGGTTTTTCCTCGTGCAAGTGCCCAAAAACAGTCAAATGTTGTTAAGGGTATTTTTTTTTAAATCTATGAAAATCAAAATGACTACAAGGGACTTGGCTTTTTTTTCTTTGTAAAACGAAGGAAAAATTATCTCTGCCAGAGAGAGTATTTAAAAAGGGACCAGGAAATTTTGCTGCACTAAATAAGTGCAGTCCAATCATGAAAATTATGTTCCTTCTGCCTCAGCCCCTCCCCTTTTGTATGTAGATCTAGAAATTCGCAATGTGCCTTGCATGCAATTTTCAGATATAGCCTATTTTGATTTGCAAAAACAGCAACAGGATTGTTTTAGCTGTAAATTTTGAACAGACACTGTTTTTATTTAGTTGTGTTTGTTAACGTTTTTATTGTACTTTTTGATTGCTTTGAAAAACTGCATTGTGATAGTTTCTTAAATCAATTTTGCCGAAACTGAAACATGAAAGTGATACGAATGACGCACGTGAACTAATGAAAATAAGATTCTTCACTAACAGTTTAGTCACAAAAACTAGTGTACAGTAGATTTTTGTATTCCCAAATAAAAATTTAAAAATATCTTCACAAGAAAAAAAAGTAAATTATATGGATCACTTATTATGAAATCAAAGATATGTTGTTGGGGCGAGAAGGAAAAAAAACTCACTATGATTTGTTTTTTTCAGATTCGTTGAGAAACATACAAGACCCAGAGAAGCCTATGACTTTAGAAGATTTAAATGTAATTACAGAGGAGGCAATTGAGGTAATAGCTTATCGTTCCCTCATTAATTTATTTAAAAAAAAGAAGGAATAAGTGATTTTCATATGCTCTGTTTTAGTGAAAAAGTAGATGAGCTAAAGTGGAAAATTATGTGGGTTTTCATTTTTTCTCTAATGGTTTCTGGAAAAATTATATTATGCTACTCTTGCAAAGGGCGAAGCAGCCAAGTTTGTAGTATCAAAAAATAGCAGCTTAGGCCAGGCCAATAGTTTAAAGGTGCTAAAAACAAGCTTTCAAATAAAATATAATGTCAATTCTTCAATAGAGCAAGGATGGGGATGGACCAGGTTAGGCAAATGGAGTCTTTTTAGTTCAATATTTCAGATGGATGATTGATGTTTCACAGACAGGCCATAACCCGGCTACAAAAGGAGGCTCAAGCTGAATCTCTTTAAAGAGACAAAGGTGTATGTAGATGTTTAAATTTTGACTGAGATTTTATGTTACCTGGAACATCAGCTTAATAGAGCTGTTTATGAGGAATTAATAAAAGTGACCAAATAATTACCAAGCAGAACAAAATAAATGAAAAAAAAAAAAAAACTACGGGACATGAGTGATTCCTTTTAGATAGAGAATTTTATGAGCTCCTACAGTAAGTGAAGAAGTTGTTTTAAGGAGTGTCAAGACTAGGCCAGAATACCAGCAGGTCCTACATCGGGGTGTAAAGCCATCTTTAACGACTAATTTATTTTTGTGTTGGAGTGTTTGAATGAGGGTTTTGGCAAAAAATAATATTTAAAGTTGAAATTTACCAGCTGAATATGTTAATAATAATCTTTATTCGTTCCCCGTTTATCACACTGCAATAACATGAGTATCGTCAATCAAAAGCACAAAAAGAAAAGAAAAGCACAAAAGACAACACCAAAAAACGCAAATGATGAGCCATCACCTTGACTTCAGGACACTGTTGTTGTAACACCTGACGTAGTAGGACATGAAGGAGTTTAAAAATTTTGTCGTCAAGTGTGTAGGCGGCCATTCTAACAGTTTTTTTCCCCTTTTCAGAGTTGGCAACCTTGTTTTGTGTGCATGGGTCTCTGAAGTAAACGGAGGCAGGATATCTCGGTGTGTTGAGGACTTCAGGATGTCAGCTCCACACTTCACCAGCATTTCATGCCTCCTTTCATCCATGGTTGGGAGCTTTCTTCATAGTTTTTTGTAATCTGGCCCAATTTACAGGCTCTCTTCTGAGTTGTTCCCAGTTGATTTCTGTGTTTCTCTGTAAGCGACGGGTCCCAGACAGGACAGCCGTACATTATTAGGGGCTTGACATAAGTTTTATAGCACAAAAGACGGAGTTGCTCTGTCATTTCAAACCTTCGAGATTTGCGACGGATTTTAGAAAATCAGCTGCTTTTGCTCTGATCTGGCCGATGTGATCTCTGAACGAGAGATCGTCACTTAATGTGATTAATTAAAAAACCTTTTCCACAAAATAAGTTTTTTCAAAGAAAAGTAAAGAACTCCATTAAACCGAAAATGAACAAAAATAGAATCAAATAACCTACCAAGCGTGAAACTACCACAAATCAGCATCGCTAAATAAATGAAACCCAAAACGAACAGAAATTACAATAAATAACCGAGTCAAACTCAAAACTAGCAAAAATTAACGTGTGTTGGGCTCAAAACCCCTATGCCTTCCCAAGACCAGAACATAATTTGCACTTCACTGAAAAAATATAAATGTTTTTACTTTTATAACTTCAATAAATCAAATGATATTCACATTTTGATTACTAAATATCAGTATATGTATATTAAACTGACAATGCACATTCATTTGTATTTTTTTCAAAATACTGGGAAGGAATAGGGGTTTTGAGCCCAACTCATGGTAATTTCTGCTCGTTTTGAGTTTGACTCGGTCATTTATTGTAATTTCTGTTCGTTCTGGGTTGAACTAGGCTTTTCGATTTCCAATCGAATGAGCCCTTTTTGAGTTTCCACGACAACACTCTCTATAAACACCTTATATGCCCCAAGGGCATAAACTACAACTTTTTCCCTAAGGGTTATGAGGGGGGTTGTCATCCTCAGAGACCTAATTTCCAAAACTTTCAACTACTTTAAACCAATTGGCTATCTAAAAATTTTGATTGGATGTGTTTGGGAAAATGGTGGGTGTGAGAGGGGAGTTAGTTGCTCTTCAATAACTTTTTACTATTAAGAAGGCACTAGCCCTTTCAATTTCCAATCAAATGAGCCCTATTGAAGTTTCCACGACAACGCTTTCTATAAAAACATTATATGCCCCCAGGGCATAACTTATAACCCTTGCCCCGAGGGCTGGGGGGGGGGCTGTCATCCTCAAAAACCTAATTTCCAGAACTTTAAGCTACGTTGAACAAAATGGATATCTCGAAATTTTGATTCGATGTGTTTGGGGGAATGCCGGGCGTGAGAGGGGGGCTAGTTACCCTCCAATCACTTTCGACTGTTAAAAAGGGCACTAGCCCTCTCAATTTCCAATTGAATGAGCCCTTTTGACGTTTTACGATTACACTATTTTATAAAAACCTTATATGCCCCCATGGCGTAACTTACAAGCTTTGCCCTGGGGGCTCTGGGGAGTTTGTCATCTTCAAATATATAATTTCCAGAACTTTCAACTACGTTGAACAAAATGGCTATCTCTAAACTTTGATTGAATGTGTTTGAGGAAATGGTGGGCGTGAGAGGGGGTTTAATAACTATCCATTCACTTTCGACTATTAAAAAGGACACTAGCCCTTTCAATTTCAAATTAAAAGAGCCCTTTTTAAAATGTCTGCTATAACTTTCTATATAAACCTTATATTCCCCCAGGGCATAACTTACAATCCTTGCACTGGGGGCTCTGAGGGGGTTATTTTCCTAATAAACCTAATTTCCAGAACTTTCAACTACGTTGAACAAAATGAATATCTAAAAAATTTTGATCGGACGTGTTTGGGGAAATGGTGGGGGTGAGAGGGGAGTTAGTTGCCCTTCAATCACTTTCAGCTATTAAAAAGAGCACTAGCCCTTTCAATTTCCAATTGAATGAGTCCTTTTTGAAGTTTATACGACAGCGCTTCCTATAAAAACCGTAAATGCCCCATGGCATAAGTTACAACCCTTGCCCTGAGGGCTGTGAGGGGGAGGGGTTGTTATCCTTAAAGAACCAATTTCCAAAACTTTCAACTACGTTGAATAAAATGGCTATCTAAAAATTTTGAATGGATGTGTTTGGGGAAAAGGTGGACGTGAGAGGCGGGTTAGTTGCCCTCCAATAACTTTCAAATATTAAGAAGGGCACTAGACCTTGGAATTTCCAATCGAATGAGCCCTTTCAAGTTTTTACGACAAAAATTTTAATTAAACCTTATATGCCCCCAGGGCATAACTTATAACCCTTGCCCTGAAGACTATGGGGGAGTGTTCTGCTCAAAGATAAAATTTCCAGATCTTTCAACTGCGTGAAACAAAATGGCTATCTCAAAATTTTGATTGGATGTGTTTGTGGAAATGGTGGGCATGGAAGGGGTGTTAGTTGCCTTCCAATCACTTTTGACTATTAAAAAGGGCACTGGCCATTTCTATTTCCAGTCGAATGAACCCTTTTTGAAGTCTCTGCGACAACGCTTTCTATAAAAACCTTATATGACCCCAGGGCATAACTTACAACCCTTGCCCTGAGGGCTGGAAGGGATGCCATCCCCAAATACCTAATTTCCAGAACTTTCAACTACGTTGAACAAAATGGCTATCTACAAATTTTTATTGGACGTATTTGGGCAAATGTTGGGCGTGAGAGGGAGAGCTACCTGGTCTACACCTACTTTCAACTATTAAAAATAATCCAAGCCTATTGAGTTTCGATTCAGATTAGATTATGCAGAAGTCCTTGCGTAAAAGCTTTATGTAAAAACCTCATATGCCCCCAGGGCATGATTTACGATCCTTTCCCAGGAAACTGTGGGGGAGTACCTTTCTCAAAACATAATTTATATAAGGAAATCGACTACGCTGAACAAAATGGCATCTGAAACTTTCGATTCTATGCGTTTGGGGAACAGGTGGCCGAGGAAGGGTTGTTAGTCGCATTCCAATGACTTTCGACTGTTAAAATGGGCACAAGCCACTCCAATTTCCAATTTAATGAGCCCTTTTCGAAGTTTCTACGACAACTTCTTCGATACAAAGTGCCATGGTCTTAGGGAAAAAAATAATACATTTAGCCAACATCGTTCTTATATGCCCCCAGGGCATAACTTAAAACTTTTGCCCTGAGGGCTTTGGGGGAGTTTCCTCCTCAAAAACATAATTTCTATTTGGAAATCAACTACTCTGAACAAAATGGCTATCTCAAAATTTTGATTGGATGTGTTTCGGGAATTGATGGGCATGGAAGGGGTGTTAGTTGCCTTCCGATCACTTTCGACTATTAAAAAGGGCACAAGCCACTCCAATTTCCAAATGACTGAGCCCTTTTCGAAGTTTCCACGACAACTTCTTCGATACAAAGTGCCCTGATCTAAAGGAAAAAAGTAATAAATAATACATTGTGCCAACATCGTTCTTATATGCCCCCAGGGCATAAAACCGTTGCCCTGAGGGCTGTGGGGGAGTGTCCTCCTCAAAAATATAATTTCTATGTGGAAATCAACTTCGCTGAACAAAATGGCTATCTCAAATGGTGGAAATGGTTGGCGTTGAAGAGGTGTTAGTTGCCTTCCAGTCATTTTCGACTATTAAAAAGGGCATTAGCCGTTCCAATTTCCATTTGAATGAGCCCTTTTCCAAGTTTCTACGACAACTCCTTTGATACGAAGTGCCCTGGTAAGGAAAATAAATAATACATTGTGCCAACAACGTTCTTTACTTAGGCAGCGCTGTTGCACTGCCTGTGATGCTAAGTATAATAATAATAATAATAATTTATTTATTACCCACTATAAAAAAGAAGTAGAGTACATCAAGAAAAAAAAAAGAAAAAAAAAAAAAAGCAAACTCGCACACATAACAATTATTTAAATAAAACCACATATATTATGGTGTGCAGTAAGACCTGCAGACAACAACAACTTTCCCACAAGCACAGTCACTTTTTCCCGTAAATCAGGGAGGCCGAATCGCGATATGAGATGCCGGTTCCGTAACCAAGGAGGGAGGCACAAAAGGTACCGAGAAAATTTAAAATAATAAGTCCGGAGAGATTTCAGATCTTTAGGCTTCAGAATTGGAAGAAAACCAGATAAAAAAGAATAGAATGATCGCAAAATGAAGAATATAATTTCCCAAGCGCTTTTCTATTGTACCTCCCTCTATTTGCAACAATTTTTGAATATCCTATCTAATTTTTTTTTTGCATTAGAAACTGTCAGAGCCCGAAGTGTTTTAAGATTATTAGTAATGTGAAGACCAAGCCACCGAAAAGAAGAGACACAGGGAATAAAGAAAAAAAAAACACAATTAAGAGGGAGACTCGCACTCGAATTGGAATTAAAAGAAGTATATTCGCACTTATCAACGTTCAACATAAGCCCAATCTGTCTGAAGTTTGTTTACTGATTTCTTTCTTTGGAGAGGTGCAGATTCGTCTCTGCTCTTTTTCTTCAGGAAGTTGACATGCATTACACAGCTTTTCTCGAGGCTTAGCTGGAGCTTCAGTTGATCAGCTTGATGCTGAAGCTCTGCAACAATGAGTATGAGCTGATTGGGTGTTTGTGACAGGATGTGCTGCAGGCTTAGCGAAAGATCATCTGAGAATTTATACCTCTGTTTGTGTTGCCTCATCAGGCGGTTGATGACTATAACAAATAAGATGGGACCTAACTTGCTTCCTTGGGCTACTCCACACGTGAGGTCTTGGAAGTTGGATGTTTCCCCGTTTTCGAGTTTTACGCACTGTTGTGACGACCAGAAAGGAAACTTGCAATGGTACATAAGAGAAATTGTGAGACTTCCAGGGCACGGGCTTCGTTGATTACAGTCTCATGATTAAGCAGATCAAAAGATTTCACGAAATCAGAAATTATTATTTCAACAAGGATCTCAGGATTTTCTAGGCGTTCTAGTAGATCATGAAGTAATCTGACGAGATAGTGAGTTGTGCTGTGTCCTCGACGAAAACCGAACTGCATAGGATCGATTTTGTGTTCTACCTCTGCTAGTAGTCACTGTAAAATAAAATCTTCGGAGACTTTTGAAATAATAGGTGTCTTTGAAATTGGTCCATGAAGCTGGAGAGGTTTTAGACTGATAAATTGACTTTGAATTCGCTTCACACAATTCATGTATTTAGAGAAAGCAGTAGGAAAAATTGTGGCTGAAACCCTCGTTTGCGAATCAAAGCAACTAGGCATAGATACTAATTTCCTTACAGGTCAAGGATCTTAGAAGGATCTTAATCTGCTGTTTTTCACACAGCTTGAACCTTGTTATTTCAAACTCCTCCAAACCAAGTAGTATTAGAAGCTATTTTGGTACTTCTCGAAAATTTTATGAATTCCTCGAAAGGCTAAGCAGTTTCGCCACAAACTTTTGCCAGGATTGCCCCAGAATCCTAACGATAACGTTTTTTTAAATTAATAAGCATCTTGAGCTATTTGAAAGATTAAAATACGAGATGGCAAACTAAACCTGAAAGACTTCTTTTCTAATCAGTCGCAAAGCAAGTTTAGTTTAATTTCATGCTCATTGGACATAGGCTGCAATATCTGTATTATCCCCATTTGTTGAAGTTCTGTCTCACTTCTAAGTGCAAAGTCTTGCGTACGTGTGCTAGTTTGATAATGGAAATCTTTATTTATATTAAAACAAGTTCGAAACTTGATAAGATATATCGTTAGTGTAAGAAATAAATTCAGTAAAAATATATTACTTCTCAACTGAATAAATAGGCCACCCTAGCTTCATTGATGGATTAAGGACATGCAGCTTTTTTTAACTAAGCCAGGGAGGTCAAGTGGGGGGGGGGGGGTATTTGCACCCTTTAGTTCCGTGAATTGATGCCCCCGAACTAAAAAAAAAGAGAATCAAACTTACTTTACTAAAAATCTAGTCCAAAATACTAAATGAGTTGAATATTATCACTCTCTTGCTGTTGTTATTCAAAGTTCAATTGACTTGTTCTGGTGAATAGAATTAAGCAGAGACCTGGAATGTTTCTCAAATGAAAAACTTATAGATTTTAGGTTTGGTGAATAATAAACTTATCGCTTATTAGGCGTATATTTTTTCTGATATATTTAAAACCTGATGGTTTCGAACAACGAAAAAATTCCAGAACTGTTGTGAATCCAAAAAAAAGAAAAGGGTATTTGACTTGATTCTTTTTTTCAATGCTAGAAAACACAACTTTTAAATTAAAATGACTAGAAAGTAACTCACACAAATTAAATTGAAATAGAAATTTTGGAGAGAAAAGGGACGTTAATCATTATGTTTAAACAAAGCCCCACTTTTAATGCTAAAATACCTCTCCTGGCAAATTAAAAATAAGAACTTTGACATTTTTTATGTTCGGTATCTCTCCCTGTCTCTCTTTCTCTCTCTTTATTCCTCTCTCTTTATCTTTATCTCCATTGCTCTTTCTCTCTTAATTCTTCTTTACACGATTGTAGTTTTTGTTGGAATAAAGGGAACATCTTCCCCACTCTTAGCCGTGCATGTTCAATGGAGGGGGTGGTGGTTTTAGAATCTGTATGGGTATGAAGAAACCTTTTTAGCCAAATTTAGAAGATCTATCCCCTGCATAGTCCATAATAGCAGCGAAAAATACGAATCCCTCGATCGACGTATAGTCATTTGATAAGCTGAACAAGGACCAGGCTTAGAGGCCGAAACTGGGATTTCGTTCAACTTGTTGGATAAAGTGTACTGACAAAGCAAGGAAAAGATGGCGTTGGATGCAACATCAAATTTAATTGTGTTGTAGTTACTTTTAATTGCTACAATAGAAATTTCCCGATTCCTCAATTGTGCTTTCTTGACTTCTTCACTTCCCGAAAGGCGTAAAACTTTGAATTTCAGCCTTAAGAACAGCCCATCTTAATGAAAACTGTGAATAGTGTCAAAAAATCCGTGACAGCTAGGAGATTGTTTGAGAAAGCGTTATATAATTTTTTTTGTGGACAAATCAGAAATTAAACCTAAATAGTGAACCTTGGTTCTTCTCAACCATGTATGTGTGTGCCTGTGTGTGCGTGTCTGTGTATGTGTGTGGATTTCCAAAGCAACATACAAAACAAAATAATAATACATTTGAAGGAAAAGCCTTATATACCTGTTTCTGTATAAGCCTCATATATCCAGACACTAGAAATAAAAATGTCTATTACCGAAGCGTATATCCAGGGAGATAAATTTAAGGATCCCGAGTAATTGCTCCTCATTGCCACTCGAATAAATCCTCTCTTATATTCATTATAATAAATGAATCTGGCTTCAAAATGAGAACGCAGTAATTCTAATGGTACCGTCTCTTTCTGTTGAATTGTATAATTTGTCTCGCGTCTTTTGCGAGTGCTTGAAGCTAGAGACACTTACTGCTGTAATAGGCAGCACTAAGATGGCAGCACCAAACTTTCAAGCTGTTAGTTTAAACGTTAATCAAAATGTAACTTTTCGAATTTACAGATGTCAAATTGAATGAAATCGTAAATAGTGTTTATTTTTTTAATGAAACCCGTTTTTTAACCACTGAAGGTGTAGCAAGTTCCCTGAACTGGTAACAGAGTTGAAGATAGTCATATAACCATAGTCATGTGCTGATGGCCTTTCAAGATACGGGTACAGTATTTTTACCTCTGGGCTCAGCGCTATTGGGATAGTACGTCTTGTTCGTAGTTTCAACTTTGAATCTACAAAAAAAAAAGAAATAACAATAAGAAAAAACAAGTTTGAACAGAATGATTAAAATTGTTGTCATCTTACTAGGAAATGATTCGTTTCCTATTTCAGTTCCGTGTTTTCATCATATGTTAACAATTCGACTATAGTTTGAGATTCCTGATTGACAAAGGTATATCTTGTAGAGACAAGAAAATTGACCTCCTCCACCCCAGAAAAGATACATATAAAAGGGTAACCTCTAGGGAATCTATTGAGCTGAGGACACCAAAGGTAATGACTGAGCTGTGGAGTTTCCTAATCGATACCTTTAACTTAGACTTTGGAAATATTGGAACTTTTTAGTCTTAGGGATGCCCCAAAAAACTGTGGTTGTTCCCGTAAATCCAAACTTTTAGTCCTTAATTCCCTCACTGTGATATTTCTGCCTCAAAATTAATCCATGCCTTCTGCATTCTTACCACTTTTGTCATTTACTTTTTTAATAGCATCAAAATAGTTCATAATTTATACTCTTGAGGATAGTCCTAATTTTTGTGTAGGCGAGGAGAGTGGAGGTGATGGTGCTTTAATAAAATAATTTTGGTTTTGGCCTGATTGTCCGTTCTTGCTTTTTCAAAACTTTCTTTGACTGGGTCGTCGGTAGAGCCGTATGGGGAAACCCCCGTCACTATTTATTCTGGTCTGATAACATAATCAAATTTTAGGTTGAGTATTGTCAAGAAATGGAATGCTATCAGATAACAGTGACGTTTCTACCAACTGTGCCTCACTGTTCTTTGGCAAGCTTAATAGGATTGTGTATAAGAACTCAAATAAGGAAGTCCATTGATGACAAATACAAGTTGAAAATAATTGTTAAAAAAGGCTCACATGCAAGTGAAAAAGAAGGTAATATCGCTCGAGAATATTTTTTATTGAGAACGCTTATTTATGCGTAATATTGAGTATATGTGCAGCATACTTACCTCTTATAATAATTTTTGTTTTTGCTTCTGATAACTCCATTCTCCTTACTACAAGTTTTCCATAAACAGTGGGCTTCCCAGCTCAACTGGTGATCAATCATGGTTCCCAAAGGTTCCCAAATATGTCACCCGTTTCTTGACTAATATCGGGCAACCACACATTTTAAAGTAAAAAGAGCTTTCTAATTCCTTTTTTCCGTGAATACTACCGCTTCACTCCTCTCAGGAGCAAAAAGAAGATCATTTTCTTGTGCCCACGTCTGAATCGTATTCAACATTTGCTGTCCTAATTGAAACAGAGTTTTTAGATATCTGCCTCATAGGAGAGACACTAGATCATCAAAGGATGCCTGAGTGTACCCAGAATGCTGTTCTACCAGACTCAAAAGATTATTCATGGCAAGGTTCCACACATACGGAGAACTAACTCCTTCTGAGAGACAGCCTTTCAGAATACTCTTTGATTTTTTTTTTTATCCCTTGTAGCACTATGACCCATGGCCGGTTTCTTAGCGTATGGGATATCCACTTTTTGAAAAATAGACGTTCGTCTATTTTTCCTTCTTGGATGGATGTTTCTATTGATTCAAAGTGACGTTGCCAAACTTCCATGTTTAGAAATATGCCTGAGGTGCATTTTTTATTCCCATTGATTGCTCTATGCGCCGTATCAAATGGTGCACAGCGGTCTCTGTGGAGCATCCTGTTCTAAAACCAATTTGGTTTTTGGGTAGTAGATTTTGGTCTGAGGA
Organism: Artemia sp. Qi Xiang Cuo; assembly: GCF_049724085.1. NCBI lineage: Eukaryota > Metazoa > Arthropoda > Branchiopoda > Anostraca > Artemiidae > Artemia > Artemia sp. Qi Xiang Cuo. Next base: position 31,870,357 of record NC_142809.1, read on the forward strand.
TTACATAATAGGTACCAATTAATTAGCAGTTTCATCACTTCTAGTTGAAAGGATTTTAATGTAACCAACCTACGTGATTTGGGATTTAAATAATCTTTTTTCCCAGGTGTAGGCACAAAAACATCTCTTGCTTTTAGCCATAGCTTAGGAATATGGCCTGAGTGAGGCTTCTCTTAGTAATCGTAAAGTAATTGAATTCTATCCCATACTATTCTTTTTGGAGCATAGATGGATAAATTGCAGTACCACCTGGAACTTTAAATGGTAGAAAATCATCCACAGCTTTCTTGGCCCAGTCAACCCTTAAAACCTTTGGTACCAGTCTATCTACCATATAAGAGTTTGTATTATAAGCTAGTTTAGGAATAATAACTACTGGGTCGTTTATATGTACCTCAAGTTTGCAGTTCTGGGTTTCCTCCAGACCTATTCTGAGAGTGCTATCTTGCTTCTTGACGCTCTTTAGGTGTGTCCGGTTGTCCTTTTTTAGAACCTTTACTAGCTTTATACTAGCTTCTTTTGATTCTATGCTGTCACAGAAATTCCTTCATGAGAACCTGTATTCTCTCCTTCTTTAGGAAGTTTTAGACCTTCCGAATGTATGTCTCAATCTCCTGGGTAATTTGTCCGAATTGCAATTCTCAGTAGCCTTTGTGTCATGTTTCTTCTTTAGCTTAATTTAAAAGTACAACAACTGTTTTTTGCTACCTTTTTTCAGCTGCTTTCAGGGGATTTGCTTAAATGAAAGCACTTTTCATTCTCTCTGTAATTATTTGTGCATCCCTATCCAGGTCCTCTTCTGTTTCAACTGGATAAGAAATTACATGATTAACCTTTTTAGCCAGTAGTTCATTGTAAGCTAGCAAATTTTTTTTTATGTCTCTTTTTAGCTTTTTTGGTTTTCGGGACATATGTACAGTAAAACATATCATTCAATGGTGTGAAATTGATGGGTGATCACTCATTCGCCATTCTCGAGCCCAATTGTTATGTTGGGAGGAAATTAATGTTAGTAATCTAGCACTTTTCATCTTCTTTTTTATAAAAATGGGCATCGGTCCCCGGTTACACCAGGCAAGATTCGCTCGATCCAGGTAATCCAGAGGCTCAATGTCTCCTCTCGTTTGTGTTCCAGCCTCCCCGTAGCCTGTGATGCGCGCTGGCATCGTATGATAATACTATAGGGATTCTTTCATTTCTTGGAAATTCAACCAGTTCCTTTAACTTCACTATCCTATCATCGTGAGGCATATAGAATGAACTAAATGCGATACGTTTAGATCCGACTTTATTTTTAACCATTATAGCTACAAAATCTCTAGAAAATTAATTGAATAGTTTTCAAGTTTCTAATCTTTTGGAGTTATAAATAAATTTTGCGCTGTAGGAGCGATGCTTACCTTGTTACGTGTATGGAGTTCGGTGTTTTTGACTTTCCCCATTACTTGACTTGCAACGGTCCAGGGCTCCTGCACCAACACTATACGTGTTTGCCTTCTTGCTAACAGCCCTGCAAAATTATATGAAGTATCCTGGCCATCAAGCAAATTGATCTACCGACAGTTTAGTATCTTTGCCTCATTTTCTGGCATTGGAAAAAACTCTAAAAATTGTGAAGAAGGCCCGCCTCGTCACCCATTATGGAAGGGGGAGGGCTAGCGGTATCGCTGGATGTTTCCGACATCTTCTTATAAAGCGGTTTGAGAAGCATATCTCCCCTCTTACGATTTGGGAAATCTTGTATAATATTATGCTTATTTTGGGAGATAAATATAACCCTTATTTGTGGATAGCTAAAACATAGTCAACTACTCTCAGGGGTACCACGTGAAGCCTGCTACCTCATCCCACAAGGATTAATTTACATTCAGTTAATTAGGTTTCAGAATCTGCTTATGTATTGTTTTTTTCGTGCATGAAGCCTAAAGGCAAATGAGTGTATGTCATTATATAGATTGCATACAGTCATTTTAATTTAAAGGTAACGAATCTTATATGTAGCTTGATTATCATGCCCTGTTTTATCTCACAGCTGGGAGATCGAGTCAGAACTTTCGGAAAGTTTTTTTTTCGGAGGATGGAGGGGAGTTGAATTTCAGAAGAAAAACCATTTTTTCTTCTGATCATCATGAAAGAATATATACTACGGTTTTTTCCATTCATTTATTTTATGCATGTAGTCTAACAAGCCCTTTGGTTTGGATATAGCCTATTTAAAAATTTAACCTAAACCATATCAAAGTGGAATATTGAATTAATATCTTCTCAAACTAGGGCCTATCCTTTCCAAATTTCCAGACGGTCGCCTAAAACAGTGATTTTGGACTTTTCTTTAGTCAAACCCAATCCCAACTATGGATGTACCGTCAATATTTTCTTTGGCTGACAAATTCGATGATAGTGTGCATTCCCTAACCATTTAGGTTAGAAGAACTATGATAGGAGTAGTATATTTTCCATACTGAAAAGTTCCTAAACGTTTTAAAAGCACTAAGTAAATCCAGGAGTTTTAAATGTATTGTTCAGAAATGTGCTTGTCATAACGAAGTTGGTTCAAGAAGTTGAATGGTTTGAATATAATATCTAAATACTTTTAAATTAAGACATTTCAAAGCGACATAATTTTCGTGATTCTTACTATGGTTTTGAGTCCAGTTTATGTTCACTTTTCTTTCTATTGGTAGTTGTTCATGATGTTCAATCTTGATAAGGAAGAAGAACGCTTTAATTTTCGAAATTAGATGCATCACATTACTAGTTTATGAAGTTTTCGAAGTTCTTGGTATTCAAACGACCATAGTTTTGGCCGGTGATTATATTAAAGGAGTAAAATTGGTGAATCCACATCTGGACTCGTAAGAATTAAAGGTCATCGTTTTTTCAAACAACCTTAGCTATTTTAAGCTATACAAGGGTATATGTGAATTTCTCGACATATACTTGCATTCATAACGCATCCCATTGTGGTTTCAAATATCCTATTATTATAATTTGAACACCACATTATTTTTCCATGACCAGGATGAGAAACCAATTTCTGTATGAACTTCCCACAAATATCATGGATTTTCTGTTCTTTTTGTTTCTTTAGGCATAGTTATATTTATTGCGAGATAGTTTTCTCTCGGAGACTACCCGGTTAATTATGTTGCTATTATTTGTTTCCTCAGCTGAAGCTAAACATAAAAGGCTGGGATTAAACATAAGAATGTAAATTTTTAACCATCAAATTCTTCTGAGAACTACCACCGAGTTGCACTGAAATTACCACACAGTCCCTTGCGTTTAATATTCTTTTTCTCTTTAGGCTGCGGAAGTTTAAAAGACGATTTTTTTGTCAAAGTGAGGTCACAACCCTCCGTATTAAACCAGAAACGCTGAAGTGAATGATCAATTTTTTTTTTTTATCTAATAATTTATGTCGTATTTTCTTTTTATTTCAGTAAACAAGCAGATAAACGACAAAGAGAGGGTCAGTGCGGCGATGGAAAATCCCAATTTGAAAGAAATGGTCGAAGCGTGCATCAGTGGAGAAAGTTGAAGTTGTTTACATCCTAGACATTCTATTTATTTGATATGTGTACACAGACAAGGCCTAGGGGATATTTGGGGCACCAGGAATAGGGAAAATAATGTCTATCATGCTCGCTGAGGATTTGCTTAGGTAACATGCGATTATAAGACTTCACAAGATGGCTTTTCGTGAAGGAATATTTTGGTGTTTATGGAGGGGACGGAGTCTTTATAGTCTTTTAGAGAAAACTCGTGTAACTTGTGGGAGTATATGGTTAATTTCAGTTAGATAGGGCAGAAATAGTGCTATTAAGCGAAGCATTTGTTAAAGCCCAACCTCAAACATAAGGACTAGGAAAAGATAATTTGAAGATGAAAAGGAAGGTTTAAGCAAATAAAATCACCTGATTTTGTTGTTTGGGATGTCAGTTTTTGAAACTCAGTGTTGGGCAAGGTATATCTTTCGATATGAGATCGCCCTAGTTGGTGTTAAAATGGTATTTTCCCTGAGGCCTTCTGGTCATGCCATAAAAACTATAGCAGCCTATGTTGGTGTAACCCACCTTCAACTGACATCCCTGTTTAATCCGTAGTTAAAAAAATTTAATGATACATTTGTGCAATCGCAGGCTGTTGATGAAAAGACAACTGAAATAATATGGTAGGGAGGTGGTCGTAGGTATCGATCCATTCATTTAAGGGACACAACCTAATTCCATTATGTACAGCCACTTTTTTTTCAGTTCGCTAACAGAGATTCAGTTGGTCCCTTGGCCGCTCGTGTAAAGGTCACTTTGTCTGCTATTTGAGCCTATCTTGATTTGTAGCCTATCTTGAAGTGTCCTCGCTAGACTTGGTAGCCTTCGTAAATATAGTCCTTAGCAAGTTCTTTGTGTTGTTATTTTGCACTTATTTGAATTCGAGTACACTAAAATCATGACTGGTAAACGGTGGCTAAAATTATGACCTAATTCCATGTCTAGTTTATTGAATTTCATTGTTATGGGAAAAAAGTTTGGAAATCTCCATCTTAAACTAATTGTAAAGTTTTTACAACTTTACTTCGTTTTCCATTGTTCAAGGATTGTTTTGACAGAAATTCAAGTTTCTACCTAGAACTTTAAAGCTACCTAGTCACGTTATTTGCGAAAAGACTGAAATTCACACGGTTAATATTGATGGAAGAAGATGAGTTATATATATTTTTTTTTGGACATTGCAAAAGTGGCACTAATGTGAAATTCTAATTAAATTATTATATTTATAATTTGTAGCAGCAGTAATTAGATTTATTAGTTGTACTAGATTAATTTGTAATTAATAACAGTTTAAACTTAAAGCAATGATTTATTATGTTTCATTATTAGTAGCACTACATTAATTTATAATTTATAACAGTCTAGACATAAAAAGATGATGGAATTAAAATTTTTAATTTAATTTTTACCACTGTATAGGAAAAGCATTGGAGTAGCGGAAATAATAAAATGAACACAAGAAAATACAAAACAGGCTATTTGTATGACAAAAACGAGAAAAAAAAAATGTGTATTCAAACTAAACAAGTACACAAGAGGATCAAAAGGGCTGACCCTGGATCTTCTTTTAATTCTGGAAAAAAAAAATTATTATTTGATGTTATCATGCTGTTGGACTAAACCTTTGAATACTCTTACTGCTCATTTATGAAGGAGACGGATAGAAAATATGCTTAGTACAATAACAAAAATACAGTAGTTAAAAAAAAAATATATTGGAAATACAAAATGGGAAAAGACCCGCCAAAAAAATGTGTTTTAAAATATTAAATCGGCCATGCTGTGGCACAGTTTTAGCATATTCTGCTTTAAGATCAAACACCAAGCCGAATCAACGTAGTAAATAACTTAATTGAAAACAAAACATGATTCAGGTCACTTTGGTGTTTAGGTGTTTTGGTCACATGATGGTCACGTGTTTTTTGGTGATTTGTCACATGATTCAGGTCACATTGCAATAAAATATTGACACTTAGAAGGTTAAGAAGAAGGTTAACTTCTTTGAATGGTTAATCAGTAGCAGGCCATCTGTAAATGCTATAAACGATAAATTTGATAGTTTATAGCTATATGCTACCGAAAATATGTCCCCTTATCGTTATCAGTTTCGAACTTTGGCATTTGCATGCCAAAAATAAAGTCCGTATCATGCCAAGCTGGGTAAGATAATGCCCTGACTAGTTATGACAGGGTCGAAACATGTGAAAATATCCAATGAAAACAAATTCACTCCAGTTTTCTTTTTGTGTTTGGATCAATTAAGAAGTAAGAACTCGGTGGACCTGTGGGCTAACACATACGACATAAAACTAATCTAATTTGACAGATAATCTATTTTAGGAAAAATTTCGGGAGACAAAGGACATTTAAAGTTTCTCTCAACAAGCAAACTACTCACGGTGAGGACGTTATTTTTTATAGTAGGAAAAAGGAGGCTTATGTTTGAGGGTTGGAGCAACAGTTTTGAATTGAAATTCGAAAGTTCTTTTATGTAAGCCTGCTTTTTGCTGGCAAGAATTCATTGCTTGTCGGGGAAAATACTATTGCAAAATTTTAGCAAATACTTTGCAAAGGTCTATAGAAGACACGTTTAAAACAGATTATTGTCAGTTTTTGATTTTATTATCTGTAAGATAATTAAAAAGCGTTTCCGTAGTATAATAATTTATTTTTTTAATCACCTGTAGTATCAAATTACTTGTAGGATTGAGAAATTTAGTATATAAATTCGTGCTACTTCAAGAAGTTAAGATATAATAGGAAAATGTTTTTCAAAAATATTGTGGTTGGAAAGATAAGGTTCTTACAAGTTGTATTTCCATTTTTACTATCAATAATATTGTACACATTTATTGTACATTGTAAAATTATACAATAACACTTTTTTTTTTTTATCACAACATTTGAAGTAAATAAAGAAAAGCTAGTAAAACTACAGAACTTGACGATTTTTTGACGTTTTTAACTAAGAAAGAATAAAGCAACATTCATCAGATTCATTAAAGCAACTATTCATCTAGATGAATAGATGAAACCTCTATTCATCTAGAAACTAAAAATCTTGGTCGTGAGAATGGGCTTGTAAGACGTCTTAGATAGAAGAATAAACTAAAGACCATATACACACAAGCCCTATAACCGTATAAAAAGGAAAATTATTTCTTTTATTTCCTAATATATAGGAAAAAATCTTCTTGTTCAACAAGTAATAGTTAATGACAGAAATTATGTACTTTAACTAACAATGCTTAATGGTAAAATTACAAAGTGATGAGGGACCAGTTGTGCCAAGATAACTCTATAGCTAGACATCGTGACAGGTCTTGCCTGAGATCAAGCATAAAATGAATTCATCAGTCATGATTGACCCGATTGTCAAAACATTCTGATTAGGGTATTAAGTTGAACCAGGAAAATGCAAGTATTCTCTACGATTCCAAGAGGACAATATCAGGGTTGCCGTAGTCAGTATATTTGTACTGTTTATCGTAGCCTATAGATTTTGTAAAAATAGTGACTTATGCGTACAGCTAAATGAAGTAGTACTGTGTGTTAAATTTTGAAATAGGGTTGCTTTTACTTGTACCTTTATTCAGTGGTCATTAGTCAATTTAGCACCGCACGCGCAAAAGTTCTTGAAAGCAAGAAATTAATTAGGTTATCAATTAAAAAAATTAATAATTTTTACGTTAAGTTTGATTTGGGAGTGTGTAAATTACTATTGTGACAGTTTTCACTGCTAAATATATATATATATATATATATATATATATATATATATATATATATATATATATATATATATATATATATATATATATATATATATATATATATATATATATATATATATATATATATATATATATATATATTAGTGTAAACAAAGCTAGCGGGTCTTGTGTGTAAACAAAGCTAGGGACGGTTTTGTAATTTTAAAGTGGAATAAACTTATTTAAGGATTTATGCTTTCTTTAGATTTGAGTCAAAGTCACCAAACGGCATATTTCTCATTTATCTTCAGTATGTTTAAACATAGAAATAATAATGAATAAAATTGATTTTGCAAAAAAAAAGAACTTGTGTTTTTATTGAAACACAACATTTTTACCACATAAAAACATAAGATTTAGAATTGTGTAAAAACGGTACTTATGAAAGAATGTTTGAGATGAGTAATTGAAAGAAATTGGTTTTTAAATTTATTTATGAAACTTACAATAAGTTGTAAAAGTTTAAAATTGTCACATTGCATTTCGTATTTCATGGCGTCTAGTTTGAAGCAAACCGGAACAAGTAAAGTAACCAGAGAAGAAATAACGGATCCCTCGAATTGAAATTGAAATATTCACTTTTTGTTTGATTATATGCAGTGCCAAATATAAATTTTTGCTGGGACCCCTTGGCCAATGTAATTTTGAGGCCCGCTAAGGCAGGGTATATTCTATTGAAACATAAAAGTAAAGGATCCCAAATTGAGGCTTGTTATTTAAAATTTGGAACTTGTATTGAGATCCCTTGTCATTATAACACTGTTACTTCTCTTGCTGTATATGAACACTGTTTCTTTTCTTCCTCTTTTTTAACTTTTTTTCAAATTACAGGAAATATAATCAAAAACTCTTGAGCATAATCAGTGCTAATTGTTTTCTTTGTATGACAGTTTGGGATAATTCTGCTCTTGCTGAAGCAGATTTCTGAGCCAAAACTGCTGTGTTTGACAAATTTCAAACTCTTTGGGATCAGGATCTTAGCTTTATTTCTTCCCATATTAGCTTTTTACCTGTAAAGTAAGGGTTGCTTATCCTTTCCCATAATAATGCCGAAGATGAAAGTTAAAAAAGGAGAAATGTAAAATATTACTAATACGAAAATATTGTTAGTATAATAAATAAAAAAGAAGAAACCTTCTGCGACGCTTAAATGTTTTAACAACCCCTTGGGGTTGATGCATCCCTAGTATATACGATATCGTAAACATTTATTGATGTTACTAGGACTCCTTTTGTAAGATAAAGTTGACGAATTACCTTTTTTCGCAGGTAGAAGCTACACCGGACAAATATATGCTAGTGTTAGGACATACGTCAAACACTTGCTTAAAGAAAACCATAGTAAATCAAATGTCAGCTTTGTTTCCGTAATAAGCTGAAGATATGTATCTTAGGCAGAGCAGTAGCGCTGCTTCAATTGCGCTGCAGAGCAAAAGGCTTCAATGTATTAAATATACTTTTTTACCCCAGGCCACTCCATATTGGAGGAGTTGATAAAACTTCGGAGGGGGCTCATTTAATGGGAAATTGAAAGTTATAGTGCCCTTTTTAAAAGACAGAAGCGTTTGGAGGTCAACCAGCCCCTCTTCACCCCTTTTAGCTGGCCTCTGCTTAAAAACATCCGACCAAAAATTTGGCAATAGCCCTTTTGTTCAAAATAGTTATAAGGTCCGACAAATATGTATCTGGGGATGACATGACAGACATGATCCCCTAGAACCCTTGGGGTTATTGCTCTAAGTTATACAAGTTGACCGTTATTCACATATATGTTTTGTTACTGGAAAAGGGGGACAAGTTTGATCCTGTCTCTCCAAAAGGACTAAGGGTATTAAGTTGAAACTATGAGGGAATATTGAGGAAAATGTTGACCTAACCATAAGACACCATGTGAAAGCTATTACTGCTACGATTACTACTACTACGAATATTACGGCTGATACTACGACAACTGCAACAAATACCACCACGGCTACTATGACTACTACCATGGTTACGTCTACCAATACTACTAGTGCTTCGACTGTTACGGCTACTGCGACTACTATTGCGACTACTGCGACTTCTAATACGACTACTGCGGCTGCTTACGATCGCGACTGTGACACTTGCGACTGTGACTGCGCCTATAATTGTGACTACTTGCGACTATAACTGTAACTAGTTGCAACTGCGATTGCTTGCTATTCCGACTGCGACTTTAACTACTTACGACTCGCGACTGCGAAAACTAGAGAATGCAAATACTTGCAACAGTGATTGCGACTACTACTACTGCAATTTCGACTGTGACTGCGACTACTACAACTGTATACTAAATCAAAAGAGTTTTAGTACATCAAGGTTGTCAAAATGGCATAGACACAATGTTTCATAAACGGAATAGGGTATTAAGTGGAAACTTTCAGGGAAATTTGAATGGAGTTAAAATTGAATCAAAAGACACTATGTGTATCAAGATTGTCAAAAAGGTATGGGTGTAATATCCCAGGAGCAGTTAAGGGTATTACGTTGGAACTTTCAGGGTATGTTCTTGGGGATATTGAACTAAATCCAAAGACACTATGTGCGTCCAATGTTGTCAAAAGGGCGTGTTGCGATATCTAAGGAACGTCTAAGTTTATTAAGTTGGAATTTTCAGGGGATGTTGATCTAAATTAGAAGAAACTTAATGAATATGGGTTGTTAAAAGGGCGCATCTGCAAAACTTTCAGGGCACGTTAAGGGGTTGTTAAACTAAATCAAATGACTATTTGCGTCCAGATGGTCAAAAGGGCGTGTCTGTAATATCTCAGGAACGGCAGGCAATAAGCTGAAACCTTCACGATATTTTGAGGGGCCTGTCGAACTAAATAAAAAGACATTATTTGCATCCAAGGTTTCAGTCCTATGGAAGACCAGATATTATTTAGATTTTTTATCAATTTTTTTGAATAGTATACCACGCACCAATTCATCTTAAGTTCTATAGTACAACTATTTTTAAAGTTAGCTGCAACATTTTGTCCAGTATATAAATAGCAAGCCAAAATCTTGATTCTTAACGATAAAAACTGAAAAAAGCTTTACAAATATTCCTTTTATTAACCGATAACCAAACAGAAATTAATTGTAAAAAGCTCTTCCCACAGAAGAAGTTTATCAAAGAAAAGTAAACATCTATATTAAGCCTAAGATGAGCAGAAATAAAACCAAATAGTAATTCAAGCGTAAAAGAAACGAAAGTCCCTATCAATGAAGAAATGAAACCCAAAGCGAAAAGAGATTGCAATAAATAATCAAGTCAAACATAAAACGAACAGAAACTACCACAAACAGGAACATTGTTAACACCCTCTATGCCTTCTAGAGACCAAACCGTCATTTCTAAGGTAATTTTTTTTGCAGTTTTTCACATTTATGCACATCTCAGAAAATCTGGCAAATTTTGGTCCTACCCCAAATATTGCTCCCTGATAGGAACCCTTACATTGTGGTGAAAAAGAGGATCAACATAGTATAGATGATGAACCTGAATTAAAAGTACGGTTAATTTATCATGGATTTCTATAGGGCTGAGAAGGATAGCATGAAAATCAAATTTCGTGTAGAAATGTTAATTAAAGGGAGCCTGGGTTTCAAACTGTACAAATCTATACCAGTGAAATTATGTCTAATTTATTACTTTTGGGGTTTTATAGGAGAATATAACAGCATAGACGTAGAGTATTTCTTGGGCGAGCAATTTTATTGAGATTTGATGCATTCAAATTGCATGCTATAATTCGAAATTGCAATTTATTATTGCCCTGTTGTCAGGATATATATTTATACCATGCAGTGTCTTACCACATATAACGTACAGCGTTCTACCTTGACGAGGATAGGCTGGGCATAAAAGGTTGGAGCTGTTCTGTTGTTTGTGAGATGGTTCCTTTCTCCGTCCCTATCCCTGACATGGATATCCTGCTTGCGGGGCCTCATAGTGGCATCAAGATGGACTTTACAAAAGTTTTCCCAACCAAAACTATGACTTATAACTTTGATGAGTGGCGCCCCTCGACGAAATTAAAGCCTAGTAAACGACACAGCACTTGCATCGATTCTGATGAATGGATAATTCTTCTGGGGTTGGCTTGTTTTAGTGGGCTGAAAAACCTCTTCCTAGCTAAGTTATATATTATGGGTTGTCTCCCCGTAGTAACATAATGTTTGTAGGCATAAATTTATAATGAGTCGGAGGTAATGGGCTTGAAGTTGTCTCTGCAGGATTTCGACTCTTGTTGATAGAAAAGCATTGCCAAGTGTGGAAAATCATGTTATGAGCAAGATGGGCCCAAGATTACAAAAATCCTGCATTCAACTGGGAGCCCCAGGCACTTCTTGCTGTCCGGTTCTAAGCCAGCTTAAGCACTTCCTGTTGACTTGAGAAATTAGTCATATATTAGTCCATGTCCTGCACTAGTTCTAAGACCATTGCTTTTCCTGAGGCTAAATTGATTTCATGCAACTTCGAATGTTACGACGTTGAAAAACAACTATCTTACCGACATTTTGACTGCCGAGTTCAGGCGTTTCGAACTGGACTTATTAGGAGTTTCAGAAACTCATATCCCTGGGGTTAGCAACATAAAATTAGGTGATATAGAATTTATTTACTCAGGCAGGAGGGGTGGGGTGCATAGGCAGGGAGTAGGGTTCATCATGAACAAAGAAGCTGCCAAGTCTAGTTTACGTTGGGAAGGTATTAATAACAGAATGCAAGTCGCTCATTTTATGACTTCAAACTGCAGGGTATCAGTCACAGTAGTATCTGCCCCTGTAGAACCAACTGACGGAGATAGTAGTGACACAGATAAATTTCACTTACAGTTACAGGAACAAATAGACAGTGTCCCAGGTAAAAATACATTATTACATCGCTGATAGTGTCTTAGGGAAGGAAGTGAGAAACAGCTAGAAATATTAGTGAAAATGCTTTATGTTGGATAGAAAGGAGGAGGGGCCTATAGAAGAATTATTTGAGTGACTGATCATACGAAAATAAGAGGAATGTAATGAAAGTGGAGAAAGCATTAAAATGTGAATTAAGGAAGTATGAAGTGGAGGCCATGAATAAAATTGCCGAAGATCTGAAAGATACAGCCAGGCGGCAAAATAATTAAAACACTATAATTGCATTTTTTTTTTATTATTATTGTTTATCTTTATTATTATTATTATTAAATGAATTGATGAGAGATTGATTTTTTTTTTTTTTTTTTTTTTTTTTTTTTTTTTTTTTTTTTTTTTTTTTAGTGTTTGTATGTAATTTGTGTGTGTTGTTTTTTAGTGTATGTACCCGCCCAGTCACAAGTGCTTTTTGGTATCTTTCTTGGGGCGCGTATTGGCATATTTGTTAAATGTATTTTGATGTTAAATAAAATGAACTGAACTGAACTGCATGTTAATAAATTGAGAGGGAATTGTCAATCTGGACTTGTCCAAGTTAAAAATAAGAACAGGACCACAATTAGTGAGAAGCAAAGAATTAAAGAGAGATGGGCAGAACGTTTTGAGAATGTGCTTAACCGTGATAGAGTTACAGGAAAAGATATAGAAAATAATGATA